>NW_021134796.1:0-178251 GCF_004193835.3 Ostrinia furnacalis
GTAATACATAATTAGGATTTTGTATATGTGACGTAACAAATATTAATTGGTGCGGGTAATTAGTTTTCACTTAGCGATTGGTCCTATTATTTACATTTACTTGAAATATTAACTTAATACGTAATTACATTGTACAATCGACAACAAAGATTCATTATAGCCATAGGGAGTACCTGATGTTGCGGTTATAACTCGAGACTATTCCCACCTGTCGTTCCCACCTCTGCAACTCCTGTGTAGCCAGGATCTACAGCTTGACCGCCAAAAAAACCCAACCAATGAAGGTCAAGTTTGTCCCGGGGGAAAGTTAAACTGTCATTAGAACCGCAACGAAATCAATCAGAAGAATGCTGCGGCTATAGACAGCTGAACATAAAAAGTAAATTAATTTTAAATCGTTATCATTATTTTACTTAAAAATATTAATTATATTATGTCGTCATCATCATTACTTAACTTATCCATCATGATCATTTCAGCGAAAAGCCCAATTTTTGTCAGACTAAAATCTACGCGGACAAATCCGCTAACAGTAGCTAGTTCGTCATTAATGTCATCGTGTAATCAGTCTTATAAATTACAAATGATCTGACGCAAAGGGTCACACGAACCAATCACAGAGCTCTATTCAACGCTGTGCGTTCGATCTGCTGCTCACTTAGGCAAGCATCGTTTGTGAATACGGGCATAAGCCTAGAACTAATAAACGCCCGATAGAGGCACAGTAAATATGCCACCCAATCAAACAGAACATTGGTCTCAACTAAACTCGGAACTGTACAGCGGATATTGAACTCCTACAAAGAGCTCACTCAGCCAAAGGATTCCCCGAGTTGAGTTGCCACTCTTATAACTATAAGATATTCATATAAGAATCTTTCTGTATTCTAACAGCCTGAGGCATTCGGAATTTTATTAAAACTTCTCCCCTTTGAGATAACTTCTGTTTGATAGAATCCAGTCGTAGTAGCGCACAGTTGAGCAAGAACAAACAGATAACGTGTAATTCAGTTGAGTATTTGGCACAGCCTAAATAAGGAATGTACAGTCAGCACATCATTACACGTCATGTTTGTTAGAAAATCGGGTTTATTACATTTGTATAAGACTAGCAGCCGCCCGCGACTTCGTACGCGTGGATCCCGTTTTACCCCTTTAGCCTTACCTTACCTGCATGCCAAATTTCAGCCCGATCCGTCCAGTGGTTTGGGATGTGCGTTGATAGATCACAATGTCAGTCAGTCAGTCACATTTACCTATGTCCTATTGTCGGTTAGTTTTTTAAAGGCATTAAATATTTGACTAGCTTTTCCCAGGGTTTTGGCTTCTTTCATGTAAAATATAGATTGTCACTCAGATATACTTACATAGCATTCTTTATAATTACTGAGGTTTTACAGTTACTTTACCGTTGTTTTTAGTTTTAAATTTTATAAAAATCAATGATTTAGTATCGTAGTAAAGTGTTTATTACTTAATCTGAACAGTAAGAGACCACCAGCTTCCAGAAAAGATGATTTGGGAATGTTTCCATTTTAGTGAAGATTTTTAACTTTGTTCAGACTGATTTGGCTGTTCTCTTTGATCTACAAAAGGGGGCGTGGGACACCCTCCTCTCCACCCACAATTAATGCCACCATTTACGAAATTTTATTTCATTTGCGAATGCGAACTCTCTTTATTTGATTATTAATAAAATGAGTTTTATTTTGTTGCTTATTTGCATAATTGTTTCATTTTCACTTTTAGCCGTCCCAATTCGATAAAACCGAGATACGGAACTGTTAAAAAGAAATTAAACTCAAGTTTGGGAAGACATTTTTAGTGTTCTACGTAATGAGATTTCTGATGCGGTCAAATAAGAGATTGTCTCGTCAAATGTTATTACTGAGATGGAATTTCCATGGAAATTCTCGGGAAGCAAAAGAAGACAAAGAAAAAATACAGACCTTTTCGTTTCATAATAAAATTATAAAAACTTTTATAACCATTTTAAAAATTCATGAGCATTTTTGCATCAACAATTTTACTGACTTTTAGTTTTAATCTGTTGTTATATGTTTATTTATTTATTGCACATAATGGATACATTTTTTATTAATGGATACATTTTTGGTTCTCTTTTGTATTTGAAAAAATATTATATGTAGTTACTATTGAAAAGGAATTGAACATTTGTTTTTCTAATAATCCACTAAGCAACCATTATAGCCACTAATAATGCCAATAACCACCAAGCACCGGATATTAAAATGCGCCATCTCAACTCATCAAAGTCTATTCGCTTTCTTTGAAACACATTCCTAAGTCAACAGCACATAAGGCTAAGTACATACATTTGCCACGTTATTTGCTTGCTGTTCAGTTATCTATATCTACTTGGTAACTATTTTTACGCATTGGTTTGGTCGAACCATTAGGCCAAGTTTTCACCTAGGTGGAACGGAGCTTCGAAGTGTCGGGCCGTCAAATGTTGTTTCTATAGAATTTGACAGCGGCAGCGGTGTGGCGCGGAGTGGAGCTGATTGGAGAGGAAAAGTGGAAATAATAAATTCTTATTGGGTATTCTTAATATTTCTCTGCTCTGCTCCGCCTTGGTGGAAACCGGGCCTTAAACAAGAGCTCATAAAGCAAATGTTTTCCAAGACAGGACAGTGGACAAGCTAATAATATTTCACTTAGTACCGGTTTTAAAACAGCTGCATTCTGCACGAGAATTAGAAAGGACAGAACATTTTGCAACGGGGCCACCTGAGACAGTTACTAAATTAAACTGAATAATGTAGACAGCACGTCAAGCTTAACACTGGGACCTTATTTAGTTGTATTAAGAGTGATTTTGCCACAGCAATGTATAGTCTGATGGGATTTTCTATACAATGGCTGACGAGAAAATTGTCTCAAGACCTGTTATGCAAATAAACTTGAGTAAGCTTCGCCCGCGGTGATGCTTGCGTTTTTAATAAGTTGTAGGTAGATGTTTTTCATATGTTCATACGTTGCCCGAGGCGGCGTGCTTAGGTTAGGGATATATTTTTGAGCGAAAAATAGTCTGAGCTCTTTCAAGGCACTTCTGAGAATTATTTTTACAGTGGAAAACGTTTTCCATGTAAGAGCAGCCTACTTCAGAATTTTCTTCTGAACCTGGCGATAACATAATTGTGTACTTTCATTCTTTTGTTAATTCAGTTTCCAATGAATAGAGATTATAATATTTTCTAGGAATAAAAATGTACTTAAATTGTACTACCCCACTTAAATCTCGTCGTAAGGTTCCGGCAGAAAGAGAAAGAACTACGGTATTATGACGCATTAAAAATATAGGTACCTATTGATTATTCCCACTTTTGGCCAAATCCTCCATTTCCCTATATTAAAATAGAGAAAGTCGTCCTGATGATGAAGAAGATGAAATTACAATTTCTCCACAAAATACAAATCAATAAACAAACATCCATTACGAGTTACCATTGGAATAGTTAAACCATTGCTTGGGCAGTTAACCTAGGGGTTGGATTATTGAACGCTCTCAAATAACTTAACCTGCTTTACGATTTAGTGGGACACTTAACTTTACAAGTCAATGAAATGCGTAGTAAATCATTATGTTAATACTGACAGCGTATTACAGTTTAAAAATATTGAACAAGAGCCATTAAATCATAATTAATTTACAATAGAACTAACAAACGTAACTTCTAAAATATTAACGTCAATTTGACTAAATGACTAAGTACAATACATTTAAGAATACTTATTTTCCTTGATTAAAATATTATTAAAATTTCCTCATGCATCAAGTTATCTCACATTATTTGGGTTATTATTTTGGTTTTCCTGTGAATCTCCTCATTTCTGATTCGATAACGCAGGAAAACTCCGAGCATAGACGCTTCATCGCCCTTTGAGTAGCCTTGAGCTTTCTTATTCTTATTATTATCGTTCATTTCAGCTAAATGACGGCGGCCACTGCTAGACAAAGGCCTCCCCCAAGGATTTAACAACGACTGTTTCTGGGCTGCCCGCATCCAGCTACTTCCTACTCCCGCGACCTTCACCACATCGTCGATCCGCCTTTTCATCCTTCTTCCAGCCCGTATGATTGTTTTCATAAGCATCATCATTTCAGCTACAGAAAGTCCAGTACTGATCATAGGTTAGGTGGACTTCCTTATGCCTCCCAAAGATTCCCATAATGACCGGTTGGTTGTAGCTTGTTTGACTTTAGTTAATTTACGTTTATTCGATGTTTTTTTTATCCACAACGAGGAAGCTCTTGGCCTGTATCTCACCTGATGGTAAGTGATGATCAGGCCGAAGGTGGAAGCGAGCTTCACCCGGAATCCTCAACCACGGAGGAACTGGCTATCTTACCTCTAACTGCCGGAACACAACAATGCTGTTCTCGTTGTTGTTATGGCGACAGACTTAGGTAAGATGGTGGTAGCTAGCCAGGCGGACTTAGAACAAGCCCTAGGCACCAACCAAACTGAACAGAAAAATCTGCCCCCACTGGGAATCGAACCCGGGATCTCTACGTCTGAAGCAGGTGATCTTACCACTAGACCACAGAGGCGGTTAAATATAAGTTTATTGCTATTTTACTTCTCTATTATTTATTTGTACTCTTATCGACAAGTCACCTCCTGCCCGTTACGCAACACCGCTACACGCTGGAATTGAATCGCATTCACGTCTAATAGCCAGTAAACAGCGATCCACTTCCATATTATCTATATGAGACCTTTGGAAATAATTAATGTTCATAGAGCTGTTAACACCCATCTGGAATTGAGGGACGATTTATTATGTTAAAAAATTCAATACATACATTACATAATTATGCATTTAAACAGAAATAAGAAACAAGTTAAAAACTAATAGTATCAAACACCCAGCATATAGCTTTTAAAAAGGTTACTTCAAATCAAAGAAAGATTTCTTTCAAAATATTGATGAATTTTCTTCTTTGTATTTGTTATTCTTAGAACTAGTTACACTCATAAGCTGGGTTGCACCATCTTACTTTAACTTTGACAAACGTCAAAAATCTGTCAAACTCCATACAAAATACACCGGTTATCGTTATAGTAACGGGCAAAGTTAGGTGGTGCAACTCAGCCGTAAAGTAGATCAAAGCAGCAAAGCAGTTGTAAACGTAAGTAAACTGTTCGTGAATAAAGTTTTATACGTGTGTTTAAATAGACATTTACACAAAGGAAGTTATTGCATCCTACTTTTTTTAAACTCTCTCCACTCTGATACTCTGATCGTCACTTTCCATCACGTTAGATGCAAGCCAAGAGCTTCCTCGTAGAATATTAAAAAAAAAAACTATCGGTAAAATTTTTCGGTATCGGACTTTCGGTAAAAAAGTTGGGTGTTTTATCTGCTCTATACAAATTTTCATTAAACCGGGCAGGGCGGAATGCTGGCTGTTAACCTGTCCCGTTTACATCTGATATCCGATACGGCGGTATCTTATTCTATCTGCCACCTAATGCCTCCGATATTATAATGAGAATCACGGCTGCTGAAATATCGAGTGACAATGTCACTGTGATTACGGTATCTGTAACGCCGGAACGTGACCGCTCTTGACCCCACCTCTAAGGGTCTTTTCGTTTTTGAGAAATCAGAATTTTTACGCAGTTTTTTGTTTTCTTTTTTCTTAATTGAAGTCATCTTCGGATGAGAATTGTTTTATTATATTGACTCGAAGACTATTTGAGACTAAGGCTGGGTTGCACCATCATACTTTAACTTTAACAAACGTCAGAAATCAGTTAAACTCCATACAAAATACACAGGTTATCGTTATAATTATTGTTAAAGTAAGGTGGTGCAACTCAGCTTAAGTTTATTAACTGTAATTTTATTTTTAACGTAGTCCTTTTGCACCTATTAATTAAATTTTGTATGATTACAAAAGAAAATTGTCTCTTGAAGAATGACAAACGCACATTGCGATGCCCTTTTGACTCTGGAATATTAAAATTTTATGAACCATTGTCTATGAATGAAAAATTATGTAATAAGTACCATAAATAAGCAAACAAACATACCAACCGAATTGAGAACCTCCTCTTTTTGTTGAAGTCGGTTAAAAAACAATAATTTTCACACAAGCATACTTTCATACAATAAATTCAATAATTGATAGATTAGAAAATAATAGCATGGCAATTATTACACCGATAGCTTTTAATTGCAGTTCAATTGATATTTATGTGCCAAAGCCACAATTTTAGACGATACACGCGGCGAAACCTTATTTAACTGTAGAAAGTTGGACAAAATCCAAATAGCTATGTATATCTTTGGACGTGGAAATAACATATAATAATTGAGAGGCATTGCATGCCAATTACTTACTGAAACTAGAGCATTCTATGCTGTGATTAAGTCAACTGGATATCTACATAATAATGGACGTCACAAATCATGGGGTAATGACTGTGTTTGATCGTTGGATGTATGTTGTCTTGATCAGCTAGTTTTAACATGTAACAATAATTACTACATTATTAACCTGGCAGTTAACTCGGACTGTGGGTCAGTTTAGCTATTGAAATAACCCTCTTTATGTGCAGTCGGGTGAAAAACAATATGGGCACCTAGAGTTTCTGGAGGCAGCGCCTCTCCTACATTTAAAGCTCTAGGATACAACTGACACTAGTGGAATTTCTAAAAGACGTTCATTTACTTGCACACTAAGACTGGGTTGCACCATCTTGATTTCTTTGACAAACGTCAAAAATCTGTCAAACTCCATATAAAAAGAACCGGTTATCGTCAAAGTTACGGTCAAAGTTAAGTGGTGCAACTCAGCCTAAGCATAATGTAGATAGCTCTAAATTATATCATAATGCTACCTTTAAATTTACTAAAATTTATAAAAATATACCCACTTGTATTTTTGATTGTGCTCCACTAATATGTTATTTTATTAGGATTCAAATCCACAACCAATGATAGCTTTTTATTTAATAGGCAAAACACCGGGTCAGGGCAACTGTGGTCAAAAGTCCATAAGTACGAAATCTTCGAGGATCCTATTTGGAAATAACTTTAAATGGTAAATTTAAAAAATTAAAGAAAGAAACCCTTCTCATTCATCCCACTCACACGTTGCTGACTAATTTAACGTTCTCGTAATCTGTAACTTTAATCGCGACATTTTGACAGTTATGGCTGCGGTCAAATGTTTTATTTCCACTTGTGTCAGCTACTTTCGATTGTGAATCAGCGAATTCACAAGAAAAAGTATTAAAACTTAACGCTGTAGGTGATAGGGAAAACCTATTCTTAATTGAGTCACTTCATTAATACCAATCTATAGGGTGTCCCAGAATGGGTGAATCAAACTGATAGGGGAGGTAGCTCTACTAATGTACTATCCCTAAAAGATATGAAAAAAGAAAGCGCATGAGGACACAATTTTTTTAAAGTGAAAATAAATCAGCTTTGCCTAAGTATCTGGCTAAATTGCTGCGTTCGGAGTTTATTTGTACTTTTTCTTACTAATATCAATTGTACATGATCGCTTCGTTTATCTGCAAACAAACTTTTGAAAATAATGACTGGATTTCGAGTTTAGAGCACATTATTTAAAATAAAAATCCGAACTCAATTTTTTTTCATATTTTTTAGGGATAGTATATTAGTAGAGCTACCTCCCCTAGCAGTTTGATTCACCCATTCTGGGACACCCTGTATAGTAAAAGGATCTCGCTTGAAATTAAATCATCCGCCTAGACCAGGGTTCGAGATTAACGATGCCGATGTTTCATCTTTATTAAAATTATTCGAATGACCAATATTGAAATGGCATAAAATAGAGTTCATAGATAGTGATTTGGGTTGTATTAATTTATTTAGATTATGACAGTTTGAGAATAAAGGAGATCTTTTATTTTTTATCTATGTAAGTAATTGGTTTCTTTATGCTTATTTATAATGCTACCGATACCGAATGGCATACCACAAGAAAGTCGGTTCCCAGATATTAAGTATTTGTTCAAAGAAAAATATAAACCTCAATTTTTCCGACAATTACACAAACAACCAAATTATTCATCTTAAAAACATCATTACAACACAAAATGTCCTAAAATAACATTAGCATACCTAAATGGATTATGAAGCTTTTACCTAAGCTTTAAGTACTGGTTTAGTGTTGCAAGTCAACGGAAACAAATAAACCAGAGGTTTAGAGTTTTAATTAAGGGAGGGTAATTAGACACGCTCCATGATTATGTTAATTAATCCATGCATTAATTCTTCAAAACGCACCATTGTTTGCGGTGCAGTAAAAATCGCATACCCTCTATGGAAAACTTTGTGTGGAAGCGACATTCGCGGAGCTTGCGAATTTATGTATATTAATATGCGTAATAATGAGAATACCCGCTTACTCTTTTCTTTTGTTTTTTTTTTTACCATTTTGAGTAAGGATTCACAAACATTACCCTTCTTCTGGCGCAGTCGGGTAAAAAGAGCATTTAAGGCAAATGTCGTTTCTTTAACTTCTGTTATGTAGTATAATATTATGTGTAACTTCTTTAGCACAATACGAGTATCTTATACCTAAATAATAATATTATCATCATACACTATGTAAGTACGATCTGTAATGTATTATTTATCTCGAAACAAGAACGCATTCATAATTAGGGTCATTATTTAATTCTTGCAATTTGTATGTACCAACAAACATTTTCTCCTGAAACGTCTTAATTTCTTCCATTGTCTTTTCTTCCCGAAATTCGTTTTATCCATTTCTTTGATCAAGAATTTATTTTTAATCTAAAACAACGTTAAGGAACGTCCACACTATCCCACCTCCAACTCATAAAGGCACAAAGCAATGGAACGAACAGACACGCTTGAAAGGAGCTCTTATTGAATTCGCTTTGTGCTGGCTATTTCGGTCGTTTACGTGAAACATTGGGCCTTATTAATGCCAGCTTCAGGACTTAATTAAAAACCAGTCGTGGATTGTGTATTGGTAGCTTTAGTTTTTTTGTTTGCGGCTTTGATTTCTACTTAATGCCCATGTTACCTTCCTTGTTAAGCTTGACATTTTTCTCTTAATCATTTAGATTTGTCGAATTTGATATAGGTACCAAATGTAAAGTGTTATTCTCGTTTTCGTCAGTTGTTCAAATTACTCTAATTTCTAATAATAGAGCAGTATTTAACCCATTTAGACCGATAATTATTTTTGTAAATAAAATTTGATTTTTCAGCAAGAACTAACAAAGGGAAGCATAAAAATCGTGAAAAAAATATTTAAAAAAATAATCCATAAATAGGGGGCCGTGGGGAGCCCGTACCATATAGGGTACAGTAGGTCTATAAGCATGCAAAACATACTCATTGTTTAAATAAGGTTTTTATTTATTTTTGTATGATATAAAATAAAAATAAAATCACATAATCACCAGTATCATACCTGGCATATCTTGTAAGACGTTTTCTGTGATACTAACCACGTTTGGTTCTTTTTTCTACCTTTTCCGAAGTTAGTGAGGATAGCTGAAGAAGACCTGGCTTCTTCTGACTTGTTACATTTAGTGCTATTCATAATTGCATTTAGCAAAACGACGATGGAAATTCAGCAAATCCATCGAAGAAAACTCTGTGGGTAATTATTTACATTGACACTATCTTTATCGCCTGAATTTTCATCAGTCTGATCATCATTAGCGGTCATCTGACAAGACAGCAGTAGAAAAATACCAATATTGCTTTATGATTGCTTAAATTATCAAATTTTTCATGAGTTGTGGCAATTTGGTGAAGCATCAATAGCTTAAAACAAATAAAAATAATAAAAAATAAATTATATTTTCTCGCACGATTTGCTCATGCATAGACCTACTGTACCTTATACGGTACACCTATTTTAGACTGGAATAAAGTGTATAAAAATAATCACAATAATATTTTTTTGTAGTCATGATATCTATTGTACTCTATTTTATAAATAAAATTGATAAATAACATAATTTACCATAAATAATAAGAAATATACCTTCTTGAATACATTGCAAATTTTATTTTTGTTTTCTATCGAGGAATTTCATAAGTATTTCCGAAACTACTCGTTAAAACATAATTATTTTTAAATATTTTTATGTAAAATGAATAGCGCTGTTCGTAAATAATATTGAAAATTAACACACATCAAACAGAGAATGGGCAGCAGCGCTCTCTGAAAAACATCAATCTTTTAAACTGCGATCTCCAACCCGCCTGCCAAGCGTGGAGATTATGGCAAAACCCTCCACTATAGTGGAGGAGGCTCATAGTCCAGCAGTGGACTGTAAAGGGCTGTTGATGATGATTGAAAATTAAATAAATAAAGATATTTTATGTAACTGAACCATTCACTGTATGTACCTATTTGAATCATTCACTGTGTTAAAACGAGCAAATCAAAGTGTTAATTAGTGACTTTTTACAAACTTCCTTGCAAATTCATACTATGTGCCGCCATCTACCGAGATGAATATTAGGGTACGGTTCAGCGGCGGACAAATGGGATGGGCGCGTCGGCGATTGTAGTTAAATAGGATAAGAATTACCTACTTCGATTTATTTTCTGTATGTAATTTGTTAATTTTTTGGTAGGGTCTTTATTTTAATTACTTAGGTTGGTAGGTACTTACTTATTTGATTTTAATGATAATAACTGTAGGTACGTATAATTTTAGTAGAAAGAAAGGTCATTGAATGACTAAGTGACTCACTCACTCATCACGAAGTCTCAGAAACTACAAGTCTCAAAAAAGTTCTCAGGGGTTAATGGTCTATTCCACCTGGCTTTGATCACCAAGATGATCAAAGTGGACCCCAGTTAAATTATTTTTTTAGTGTTCTTTGATCACCTATAAATAAATCATACCTCTGAATTGTCACATACATGTCCAATTTGTTTATTGCGGTTTTTAGAAAATATCAAAAATGTTACAAAACAAAATATGTAGTACAACAATTGGACATGTGACTATTCAGAGGAGGTGTGATTTGTTTGTAGATGATCAAAGGACACTAAAATAATAATTTAACTAGAGTCCACTTGGCTCACCCAGGACATCGTATCCGTGGGTGATCAAAGGCACAGAATAAATTCAAAGGACACTAAATTGTCGCTGTAAGTCCACTTTGATCACCTGGCTGATCAAAGCCAGGTGATCAAAGTGGAATACACCTCCTTTTAGAACGTAGGTAAAGCCTGGTCCGTGAGCACGTAGAATTTTGGACAAAATTCTACGTGCTCACGGACCAGGCTTTAGTCACTAAGACGAAATTTTGCAAAATTCAACCCTTATGGGAGTTAAAAAGGGGGTTAGAAGTTTGTATTGCAGTCCTCGGTTTTTAAAGTAAGAGACTTGAAAGTTAAAGTGTATGCTCACTATGATCTCTAGATATTGTGGAGGTGTACATATACTGTTCGGTACACTGTGGTACTGTGTACACATCGGTTTGCCGACGATATTGTGGTCATGGCAGAATCGTTGGAAGATCTTGGCACAATGCTCGAAGACCTTAATCGATTTTCCCAACAGGTAGGCCTGAGGATGAACATGNGGTGGAGGTGGTACATATACTGAAAATGTATCATTAGAAATCAACTACGGGGGCTAAGGAGATAAAAGGAGGGTTGGAAGTTTATATTATGAAAGTCCTATGTGTTTAAAGTAAGAGAGTTGAAATTTAAAATGTATGCGCTATAGATGCTAAGTGCGGATTTTACGAAACTCTACCCCTAATGGAGTAAAACGAGGTCCACGCGTACGAAGTCGCGGGCGGCCGCTAGTGTAAAATAATCACTTTAAGCTTACTGTCAAAATCATTTTTAAAAAATTAACGACAGTTTGGTACTTCAAAATATTTTCAAAAAGATACCGTACCACATAGGGTACGGTAGGTCTAAATGGGTTAATGTCCACTGTATTAAATCTAAATATTAATGTTTATTAATTTGTTTTTATGCTTTCGTTGACGTAAAAATATCACGAAATCGCGCCGTTTCTGTTGATCTAAATTATTAACGGTAAATAATAAAATATATTGTTATATTGTTACATATTTACTAATTCATTTACTCTCATCTCATGCTGTTATTTGTGTCTATGTGATCCACCGATCAGGAGATACGTTCTAATCTGTGTTTGCGTAGTGACAGACCCTAAATCGTACACTGTTTCGGCCACGTAGGCGTATCTGATCTAATTAATACGACATTGATTGATACTAATGTAGTTGGTACAAACCCAGTGAGTAATTGATTGTCACAATATGATGAATTCTTTTACACACATCGATTTACATAAGGCTTGTTTATTTTGGATTGTGTAACGGTAGCTGATAATTAAATCAGTGTTCCTTTTTGAAAGTTCGTTGATAACTTTGAATATTAACACTAGAGTACACGCGCGGACTACTATAGTAGACCAGGGTAACATTTTACGCTATAACTTTTTGAAAACTTGCGCCAAAGAGCTGGCATTCCAGGAAAGCCTCGTTTACTAAATTCGTCAAAAAGCCAGTAAAGCTTAGGTCGCTAGATTCTGCTCACTTTTCTAAAATTGGCCGTCAAAACTGCGGGTCTACTCAAAAGCCCGAAATCACTCGACAAAAAAATTATGAAAGACTTGCAACAAATGGATTTACTTACTGTACCAGGCAGTAGAAAGTCATGAATACTATGACAGATAAAAAACTAATCATATTTTTTCAGTAAATTTTTTTTTTGTGACCATTGGTCTCAGAGTGCAATTTTGGTCCAAAAAATTTACAACTTTTAAATCCGTTTATAATGTTTGATCCCAAATAGTTATATAAAGAAACTTTGTTTATAAAATAACTATAATAAACACTTTTATCATTTACATATTAATTCTATTCATAAATTGCTTACAAACTGATTTACAGTGATTTTAAATTGGCTTACCAGAGTAGGCCGCGCGTGTATTCGTGTAAAAAAAGGGGCGCGTGTACTGCAGTGTTAATAAAATAGTAAGACACGGGTCTTAACGAGACGTTTATTAATGAGTTACATTATGTACATACGGCTTGAAGTTTCGGCTTCTATGCTGCAGCCGTGGTCACAAGCAGACTGGCGGCTCGCGGTTCGATTTTAGTTGAAATGGAACGCGAAAATTTAAAATTTTGAAAATTATTTTCAAATATTGTGACATAATCACTTATGTGGTTTGAAAAGTAAAGTCTTTCTAATTAAATGGTAATTTAATTTTTTTCTAACGGGTGTACTTTTTTGCAGATAACTTATTAAATTAATCATGTAAAACTGTTACATTTAAAATACGATACTTACTTACGCTCGTTCGTTCGTTCGTTTTAGCCAAATGAAGTCCACAGCTGGACAAAGGACTTCCACAAAGACCGGTCCTGCGCCGCTCTCATCCAGGCACTTCTCGCGACCTTCACCAGATCGTCGGTCTACCTAGTGGGAGGCCTGCCCACGCTACGTCTTCCGCCCCGTGGTCGCCACTCAAGAACTTTCCTGCCCCAGCGGCCATCAACTCTACGAGCTATGTGCCATGTCCAAGCTGCCACTTGATTTTAGCGGCTATGTCAGTCACTTTGGTTCTCCTGTGGAACAATAGATTGCAAGAAACGCTTTCGTCATATTTCGGATAAAAGAACTTTAGCAGGTGATAAGCACAACACTAATTTGCTACAAAATATAAATATATAGCTTTCCGCCCGCGGCTTCGCCCGCGTGGAATTTTGTCTGTCACAGAAAAACTTTATCGCGCGCGTCCCTGTTTCAAAAACCGGGATAAAAACTATCCTATGTTCTTTCCCGGGACTCAAACTATCTCTATGCCAAATTTCATCAAAATCGGTTGCGAGGTTTAAGCGGGAAAGCGTAACAGACAGACAGACAGACAGACAGACAGACAGACAGAGTTACTTTCGCATTTATAATATGAGTTGGGATTCCCACGTTAACCTGAAACTATATTTTGTAATTCAACTACGTACCTAAGTCCTAAAGCCGCGCTCGATCCCACTTGCGTAGGCGTGGCCCCATAAACCCCGATAGTTATTGGAGTGAATTGCTCTCAAATAAATTTCCACGACGCCTTATTGGGCTTGCTAAACAAACAGCATGTCGCCATTAAAGTAAAGGTACTACAACAAATGAAATGCCGGAGACAATGTCAAGTTCTGTTTTTTATATTATAGTTGAAGATTTTATCCGAAATAAATAGGCAGTTTTAAGACTTAAGCAGTAAGTAAAAAAATCGAAAATATGATAATGAATTTAAAAATTAGGTAGGTATCTTGTGACGTAACGTTATACTGAAATTACCCCTTCGTTAACTACCCATTTCCGTTTTTGCTCTCGCTCTCATCAAATGGTGATTGTTAGCGACATAACGAGATGACATGAGCGGAATTAATGGGTAGTTAACACTGTGGCCGATAATAATATTATCACGTATCTAATATTATAAACGTATTTAGATTATCCTAAGATAGAGGGCTCCATTACTTTTGCTTCTTTGCAGTCTACTAAAATAATAGCAACAAGAACGCTTGCATCATCTACTGTCAACAGTCATAACCTTCTTTTCAGTTTACACACGTATAATCTGCACGATTCAATAACGATTCACTTTGTCATTACTTTGTGCGTGGTACGCACCGGATGGTACGTAGTGCTGTGAAAACTGAAACAAAATCTATCGATATACGAGCAGATACCGTTTTGATTAAGACGCAGAATACAATTACTTAAGTAAGTCGAAAAAGATGCTTTTGATATCGAAACAAACTAATGCTTGAGTTGTTTTAATGAAGAACGTTTTCTCCTGTTAAAAGCATCTGGAAGAGAATCGAAGAAAAAATAATCGATTTCAGTGGCATTCATCGAAGCTTTTATATTCAATGCTGAATATTAAGGTAGTTATTTTATTCTTCTCACCTAAAAAATTAAAACGCCTTTAACGCTTGTATCAATTAATTAATACACACACACACAAGCAATTCACCAAATTTTGGATCCAAAAGTAAAGTAAAATTATTACACGCAGACAATCGATAAATATAAATAATATCGACAGTTACGCATCACTAGTAACCAGCCATGAGTGTATTTTCCATGTTTTAGTGAAATAGTTTCGCTCATGCGAGTTTTGGAGCGATAATTTAATGACCGCATGCGTTGACGTGAGCCAATAAAGTGACTGAGCGATGTGGAATGTTAGTGATTTTTTAAATGCCTACCGTTTTATTCCTAGACCAAACTACCTTATTTCCAGGCCAGTGAAAAATTGTACTAACCTTTTTGATCTTATTAAAAGTATCCTGTGTGCTTACCACGAGTTCACGTTAGGTGTGCTCGCTAGCGAGTACGTCAAAAAAATCTATGAAGATTTTATGTATTTCTTGAAAGTAGCCACTAGGGGCGCCGCACAATATGTCATACGTTTAATGTCATTTTTTTACGCAGTCGCTAGCGAGCACACTTAACGTAAACTCATGGTAAGCACACTGATGAGTAATTAATTTTCATTTGCTTGATTTTTTATTATTTTGTGTATTATATATTACGAGTAGGTAGTGTTATACTTTTCTAGAGCAATTTTACAATCAATGCAGTTTTATTATTGTTATGTAAACGAAAATAATAATGGACCTAATATTTTATACTTTATAGGTCATTATGATTTCACAACATAATAATATTATGTATTACATAATAATTACCTAGCAGTATTTTTCTCAGTTACTATAAACCGTATTCACAAACATTACTATGAGGTCTCACAGTGCTCATGGATGCACAGGGTGACACATGAACAAATCACAGAGCTCTATTCAACGCTGTGCGTTCGATTTGCTGCTTTACTTAAGCAAGCATCGTTTGTGAATACGGGCGTAAGCCTTACCTATACAGCAGGTGTTAGGTAAATGGGTATATGAGCCGACACTAGCCCATGTGAACATGGGCATATAAATGGTATGGTGAAGTCAGAAATTTGATATCATCATTTTATTTTTTTTAATTTTCATACAAAATAAATTTTATAAAATCCGATTTGTATGAAAATTGAAATAATTAAAATGAAGATATCAATTTTCTCACTTCACCATACCATTTATATGCCTATGTTAACATGGGCTAGTGTCGGCTCATATACCCATTTACCTAACACCCTGTATAATGACACCCAAAACATGTATAACCACATCACAGGCACCCAGAGACACAATGTAAACACTTAAATCTTAAATGCAGCACCATTAGTAAAAATAACATGAGTCAAACTAAACAGAGTAATCGGTGTCCGTCGTCCGTCTGTCGAGTACAATGCAAATAGTGTGTCGCTGACTGATTGTGTAATCCAATGTTTAAGATGCAACTAGCTTTTGCTCGCTGCTTCGCTCGCGTAATATTTAGGCTGGGTTGCACCATCTTACTCTAACTTTGACAAACGTCAAAATTCTGTCAAACTCCATACAAAAAGCACCAGTTATTGAAAAGTAAGGTGGTACAACTCAGCCTTAGTGTGTCATAGAAAGACCGACTTTATGTAGTGATAATTTATCGTTGTAAGTTGGAAAAGTATGTACAAGAAATATGAACAGTAAAATTGTCAACTTTCGTCAAAATCCGTTCAGTAGTTTTTGCGTGAGAGTAATATGATGCTTAGTGGATGCCGTTTCGGTGACACACTCGTTATTTTCATTTAATTTTAGTTTTGTTTATTTTTATTGACGTTGTTTTGTGTCCTTGAATAAAACATGACTACTACCTACCTATCTAATATTAATCCATCTGTCTATACTTAAAAATTTTCAAATTTATTCGTCGAAAAGTAGGATGTGAGTGAAATAGCAAACGCAAATAAAATCCCGTTTCGCTGTTTCGAACCATTAAAAAACTCCAACTGCATATTATCACTACTCAACAACGTACTTATATCAATTAAAAACTAAAAACCGATAAACCGCTTGCAATTTAAGCTATCGATTAAAAGTATCCAATCGAGACTTTCGAATAATGAATGACTCAACTCATCGAATACCAGTCATCGCAATGAATTAATCGATTGAAGTCAAACGATGATCGGCTTCAGCTACCGTAGCAGTTATTAATGTTGATTACTTAACTGCTCTAGTTAACGTTACGTCATAAACGGAACCGAGACATGGAATAGCAAAAAGTAATCGAGTATCGATTAATAACAATCGATAAAAGTTGCCAATTAGAAATATTGCAAACGGATTAAGGCTAGGATTTACCGCCTCGATGCCGTGCATTCGTTTACCTCAGCCCCCGCACACCTCGAACTGACACTCGCGCTGACATTGCGCGACGCGATGACGCCACAGTGTAAAAACAAGCCGTAAGTTGGATTAAACCGTAATCTTCAAATAGTGAATAAATAAATAATAAATATCCTTCGACATAATATTTGAACACTGCGCCTCTAGTCTCAAACTAAGCAAGCTTGTACTATGGGATATGAACATACTTAAATACTTTTACATAACAAAAATAAATACATATTATGGTTAGAAAACACCCAGCCCGAAACAAACATTATTATAATACATTTTTTCAACATAGTAACTAAATAAGACGCAATAACAAAAGTTTGAAAAGTTGTCGACCTAGAAAATACAAAGTCCTATCTATTAGTATATATTTTAAGTGTAAAATGTTAAAAACGAATATATGAGAGTAAAACAAAAAAGCCGTCGACGTACTTCTTTGGGATTTTTTTTTATCGGACAAACTATGCAATATCGTGTTTTGGAAAAGTTGTCGCCCTAGTTAAAGACATTAACTTACTCGTACAATTTTTTATTTGCTAAAATATCTTTTCATTTAGAAGCTATCTGCAAACAAAATCGGTCAAATATCGACAATTTGGGAAATCATGGCCTTAAGTAATTAAATTAGACATTTTTAAAACAACCTTATGCTCCTAAACTTATTTTCATTTGGCTCATTGGTTGACTGGAGGAGAATAACAAGGCTATGACATAATATTTAGGTTATCTTTTTGTACAATAAATTATGCAAAAAATAATAAAATAAAATAACTACTTTATGGAATTAGGATAAATTTTGTGCACCTTTATCAGCATATTCTTGAACTGTAATTGGCAATTTTGTAACTATTTCTAAATTCTTTAGCACTAAACCAGATTTAAGATTGAAAATAAAGTACATTCTAGTGTTAATTTACAGCCATTAATGTAGATTATTACCTTAATTAGTTACAATAACGTAGGTAAAATAACCCCAGGGAAAAACTTCATTGCCCTTTACAGCTATTTTCTCTGCACTTTACAGCATCTTCGTAGTTTATATTATCATAGCTAATGGTGAAAAATGCGGTAAAACGCTCAGAGCTATGAAACATTGTCTTCTTTACGCGAATTTAAAAACAACAAGCATTACTTGAGGAACAACGAGAGAATATTTAGAGCTAAAGTTTGCTTGAGAGTGCTTATTATGACAAAGTCATGTGTTGGCTTTTTACAAAGAATATCGTATTTTGCGAAGATGAAAGACGGAATAAAGATGTTGTTTCATGTGAGTACCCACACAATTATTATATTAAAGACTTAGATAAGTACTTACCTAATGCATTCTTCAATCCTAATCATAAAAAGTTGCCAAGAGACTCGTCTCCTGACGACTTCAGCTGTTTAAATTAAGGAGTCTTTATCGTGTAGTCTCCATTTATAAAGTCTAAATACAGACCATTTGTTGTTGTTATAGTACTTAATTTAAATTATCATTAGTGCACATCACGTTCGCCAAAACAAGAATTCAGTACAAAAAATTAACCAAACGGAACCGTGGGATTGAAATTAAAATTAAGTACAGACAATGAGTTTAGCTCCACAAATTACATACTAACCGTAGAATTCGGGTTCCAAAAACAGAGTTTCGAGTGACACCGACAATTTTCTGTTGCGTAAACTGGGTCTGGCCTTGGGCATCAGTCATTAGGCCAATTACTTCCTTCAAAATGTCGAATGATTACAGACTGTCTATGCCTGAGGGTAGCAAGTCTACCAGATGCCATTCTTTGTTGGGCCAACGGGAAATTTTATGGAAACTGAAATTTCGACAGATATTTACCGGTTAGATTGGAAAGGACAGATGGTGTCAGATACGTCGTTTTACGTCAGAGAAATAAACTGGACACTTTAGTACATTTTACGCTGTTTATAATATAAAAAGTATTTCTTTTGTAGTTGAATTGCGATAGGTTAGGTATTGACGTATTGATTGAATATTTTTCAATAAAATCGATCTGTCTATAATAATCATAATTATCCCCTTTGATTTATTATTCCACAATGAACAATCTTCATTAAGATTTCCGAACAATACAAAACACATGATTGAACTTTACGTAGGACCAGGGTCAAGTCAAATTGAAACACAATTAAAATTGTAACTAATTAATATCATGACTATTTCATCAAAAGTAAAACATAATTTTAGAGCCAAGCTCTGTTAACGATAGAATAGAATTAATATAATAACTTTAAAAGCTTTGATCTGTTGTTGAGGTAATTATGTCTAGCTTTTTTGAAAATTAATTTGAATCACAGATAAAAACTTCTGAACTTTGTTAGTGCAAATGGATTATTGACTTAAAAGGGTTTTTCACTTGATTGATTATCTTAAAAAAGATTAATAAAATTAATCTATTTTCAGTACCTAACTCTTGATCTATTACAAAAGCTTTGCTCAAAAATAGGTACAGTTGTTAAATTGCTAGTTGGTTTTTATTTATTATCAATCAATCGCAACGAGAAATCATTATATTAATTCGAAATTTCAAACCAACTTGGCTCATGTTCTCTCGTGAATTATACCAACAAAAGCAAATTAAGAAGCCCATCTGACAGCTTGTGAACATCATTGACCTAAATATGTATTCACATCGGCTGTTGCTCAAACATTTAATGAGTTTCGATAATTAATTTCATCTAGATGCAATGTTACGTGATCTGAGGCGGTAGAGCCACAGTAAAAATGTGTACAGAGAGACCAGTTGTTAATGTAACATCGATAACTGAGGTAGTTCTGTTGCAGCTTTTTTTTAAGAGTGATAGATGGTATACACTGTGGAATCTCTTCTCTAAACTTTAATATACTCGTAGTTCTACTAATGATGATTTTGTATTTACTCGAACCTGAAAAACGTATTTTCATAATTTATTAGTAAGTAGTAGTAAGACAAGATGAATCTAAAATTGATAAACTTTTAATTTGACTTTGAATCAATAAAATCAAATTTTATTAATCATTATTTTAATAAGTGGCTTAACCATTCTTTCGCTTCATTTGGGTTTACTAATGATTCACCAAATCCATGATCTTTTGCGATAAGCTTTCAAATATTAGGATGTTATTCAAACCTTTTGTCGTAGCTAAGAACCACACACCTGTTTTGGCCAAAACACACCTACTGAACCAATATCTGTCATAACACTGATCTTTGTAACAGAATACGTTCTAGCAGCTTTGTATAAGTTGCAGTAATTACAGTCCAGTGGACGTCAGCACAAAGCAGCTGACAATTTTGTCGTCAACTTGGAGTTATGCAGTTGATTATGCGCTGTATAATGTATAATGTAATGCAACCGCTTGCGCAGTGCTATGGGTATTAATAGAGGGTTTGGATTAAGCAAGGTATTATATCAATATCTGCGCCTTAGTATAGTTTACGTTTTCATAATTTTAATAGGATAGGTACTGTGGATAATTAATTTTATTTGGTATGTAATACGGCTTTCTAGGGAAGAGCCTGGATGCGGGCAGCGCAGGACCGTTCATTGTGGAAAACCTTGGGGGAGGCCTTTGTCCAGCAGTGGACGTCATTTGGCTGAAACGAACGAACGAACGGCTTTCTAATGTTCGTCTTCATGAATGTGACCACATTGTGATTTTAGTCACAATATTCGCTAGACTAACTAACTGTAAGAATGAATGATGCATTCAGGACCGGTCGTTATAAAAATCCTTGGGGGAGCCCGTTGTCCAGCAGTGGACGTCTTTTTCCTGAAACGAAAAATAGGAACCATCATGTTCTATGGTCCAAAGAAGTTTAGTTCTTTATGAGAATTTGGTACTGTAAATAAGTTAAAATTTTTTTTTAATCGCATTATATAAAACTAATTTACACCAAGATTCCAAACTAACATCGATTCCATGAATATCAACAATATACAATTATCAATTTGTACCCTCTATTTTATTAAAACCTAGCGCCAACCCATGCAATTTCTTTGATGTTTAATGGGTTACCTGATACTCTCTTTGCTTAGGTACACTATTGGTAAAGGTAGGCAGTAGGATTGTATTGAAAGTGTTTTCTAAACCTATTTTATTTTATTTTATTTTATTTTATTTTATTTAGGAACCAACGGCGTTACAATGAATAAATCTTAAAGTAACTTAACTATAAGTATGGCTAATTATAGGTTTCCCTGGAATATCCTTAAAGTAAATCTACCGTTCGGATTACCGAGACGCAAACTCCAAAAGATGAAAACTAGAACATTACAAATAACTTACATAATATTATTATGAGAATACATTTTGACACCCTATAAAGTTGAGCCACATTTGACGACTAAATTAAAGTTAATTAACTTAAAATGTAATTAATTTAAATTACTTAAACCACAGATAATATAATCTTAAACTAAGGTTTATAGTTTGACAGACAAATAGATATCAGATACCCGAACAAAATTAAATAATCACTCACCCCACAGACAACCCAAAAAAGATGTAGGTCAATTTAATAATAACTAGATTTTACCCGCGGCTTCGCTCACGTGAGATTAAACTTATTACGGATCATAACATCATTTATTAAGCATATGTATTTGGATGTATAAACTACTATGCAGCTTTTGCCCGCAGCTTCACCCGTGCGAAATTTAGTTTGTCACAGATCGCCACAGACCATAGCAAATATGTCATTCTGGGCTATAAACAACAACACTGCATAGTCTCATCAAAATCCGATCAGTAGCTCTTGCGTGAAAGAGAGACAAACATCTAGATGTCCAGACATCCAGACATCCAAACTTTCGCATTCACAATATTAGCAAGATAATACTCTAACGTGTCATCATTTTTTTTTTTTTAAACTGGATGTTTTGTTTTCTAAATAACCGTTTAAATTTAAAAGTCCACTATTGCATGCCGTGGCAACCTATAATTAGGGAAACACTTAGATTGAGTTTAAATATGCTGTAAATATTGATTATTATCTTCTAGTGTATGTCTTGTTGGTTGTTCTATTAAATAAATAAATCTGAACATTTTGGTAGAATAATAATATTATAAACTTTTGAAATATATGAATAACTTTTGTTTTATATGATAGGATCTAAGATGGTTTAAATATCCTAAAGTTTTAAAAGTCTGTAAATATAAATGTAAAACTCTCTGTTAATTATAGAGTTTTAAGTACTGATTTTCCTCACAAGCTTGTAGAAATTCCTGGCTATTACTTTGTACTCCCTTTCTCTCTCTTGTACTCTACTCTACGTCAGACCTTAGATACCACTGGTATACTTTGCTTTCTATAGCTCTACCAAATTAAAAAAGTACTTATTTTACACCAAAATCATACTTATTGCGGGCCTACTGATTTTACTAGGATTACATTGTGCCTGACCTGACAGACACAATTGTACGTGGGTGTTAAAACACGCCCTTAGCATTACTGTAGAACTCTAGTTTTATCGGCTCTTCTTTGTATCTGAATTAGAGCTTGAATTCTTGTTCATTTTAGAAGTTAAGGTTGCAAATTGTTTAGGTCAGAATTGTTTGTAACTTGCGTTGCGTAATTCTACTGTTTGATTGATTCGTCTCATGTACATAAGAAGGCACATGAAGATCAATATTTGACATCTTTATAAGTAGAGCTTTTTGCATCAGTCTTTTGTAAAGTAACTTTTATAACGCGTCCTATTGTGATTTACTACATAGAAGATGCGCCAATGATTTTGTTTGCGACATTGGTGAGTTGATCATAGCACCATCCTATTAACAAACTTTTCCCGAAAGAATAGACTAATTTATTTTAGAAAAGTAATTATGACGTCACTCATTTAACGAATATAGTTTCAAACTTTATTTTTAGAAGTGTGTTCTTGCAAAAAATGTTTATGGTTTTTTTTTTCTTAAAGTTGAGGCACTACCGTAAATATTATGAATGACAAAAATGACTCACGTCTCGTGATTCAGCGTAGTTCAAATTAAAAGTATTGTTCCCACAATTTAAAAATGAAATTAACCCGAGTAAGCGGCGTCTGTACGCGTATATCCCACGACATTCTTCGGCCGTTATGATACCAAGCTTAAGACATTTGAGAGGACATAAAAGCACTACCAAATAGTTCGAGCTAGTGTACCGCGCGTGGTGCAAGTTATAAGAGGAACGCTGTGTTTTAACCGCTTGAGTCCCAGACGGCATTAATTAATGTCATAACAATTGATTATCTATTGTGTCTAGATTCGCGGGCCTTGAAGGATTAATCAAGAAATATTATATTAATCGTTTTTTTTTTGTTTGAAACATCTATAGACATCTTGAAGTAAGGAAAAAATAACACTAAAGTATTTAATGTCGTAAAAATCATATAATTCAGTGAAGTCATAAAACTTGAAACTAAAATATTAAGTGAAATCGTAACAAAAACTTTTTTCCCAAAACATGCACTTAATTTTCAAATTGAAAGACAACTTTACTTGCATTTAAAATCTGAGTATTTAAATACCTAATAATGGAACATTTTGATTTTATTCACATTAATATTTTAAAAGTGAAGTTTGTAAGTGTGTATGTTTGTTACTTCTTCACGTTTAAACGGCTGGAGCGATTTTAATAAACTTTGATATGGATAGCTGACACCTTGGATTGACACATAGGCTACGTTTTATTATCGGTAACACCGCGGGGCACAGCTAGTCTTATATAAATGTCAGACGGAAGCATAACAGATAATACAAAAACAATACGAAATTAATACCTATTTAACTCCATTAAACTGCGCTGTATAATTCCACAACCGCTGCTCGTTCATCGCTTGCTCTGCTCCCAAGCAGTAATAAAGAGGTGGACAGCCCGCGGCTATTGTTGATCTCGGAACAGGTTCGGTGAACATAAAGACCTCAGATAACACCATGTGAATGTTTTTGATTGTACACGTTACTTTAAATACGGCCCAGTTTGAGACTGTCCAGGAACAACTGAGTTTATTGCACAGGACACATTCTTTGACTCAAAAGAAAAGTAACCTTCTGTTTTAAGTGATAAGACAGATATTTCTGTGGATTTTTTTCTAGTTGCGTAGCAATTCACATTTTACGAGCTCAGTTATAAGGTAAATGTGAGTAACTGTAACACGGCAATGTCATAAAAACCACCAAAAATTAATGGGTGTTGACTCGGCATAATTTAGTAGACAATTGGGACATTTTATTATTTTAAACTTTCATGGCCCCTACCTGTGACAGTTTGGTATTGGGATTTATACCCTATACGTAAATTACTGTTGTTAGTTTATCCACAAAAAGTTAAAATTGACCCAAATTGATTCACTGGTTTAGGTGTGTAAACTTACATGTAAACATGAGCAATTAATGCTCTCGTATAAATAAATACATTTTCTACCCTATTGTTCTCAATATTTATTATTATTAAAATAATAAAAAGCGAAGTAAACTATCCAAGTCTTTCAATGACTTGGCCCACTTTTAGCTTGGTCCACGGACCATGTGTAACAGGATTGCATTTTTAAATACTTTTTCTACCTTTCACCTTCAATGTTTTTTTATTAAATTAGACACTACATCAACAAAAATCTACAATCTTAAAGTGGGCCCAGTTACTGGAAGAAAAAGTATTTGTAAATTCAATCCAGTGGCTTGGCCCGTGGGCCAAGCTAAAAGTGGGCCAATTCACTGGAAGACCCTATCCAATACGCAACGCAATAAAAAGTTAAACTTATATTTCGTAGTACCTACAAGTATTGCGAGTATGTATATTGTATAGCCATGTCTTGAACTAGGTAACACTATTACGACACTACCACTCTATAAAATGTCCAATTGATATCGTTTTGGTACTTAGAAAAACAAATAAAGATATTGAAAAGAACTAGATATTAGAGCGGTTAAACTTGACCACCTTTTCCATAACCAGTTTTCATTGAACTGTAGTGATACAGTAGACTCACACAGCCTGCTTATATTTCATTCAAGCAACAACAGAAGACCTCCGTAGGCTGGCAAACTAAGATACGTAAACACCAAAATCTTAGATGTTAAATTATGTATAATAGCTAAACGATTTTACATATACATTATGTGTTCCATCTGATAATTGAACTAAAAGCTGGAGGACCACGGACAAGAAAGAGATGGAAACTATCCTACTGCATGCACTTCTGTTGTGACCAAAAGTTCAACTACGATCCGAATCGACACCGATATCTATGCGCTATGCGTCACCTAATATATGCTAATATATGGAGTTGGCAGTGAACGAAATGTCACCGATACATAATATGAGACAAGCACTTGTAATCTGGTTAATGCGATGATGAAATTCGATCTATGTCGCAATAGTGTTCTATTTAAAAATAAATGGACAAGGGCAAGTTCTTAACGTGTTTTGTGGGTTCCAAAAATAGTTTGACTTTTCATGTGTCGGGTTATCAAAGTGTTCACATTAGATTTGACCCACATAATTCCAATTTACATCACACAATTCATAACTTAGAGAGGTCGTTCTTAAATAAGTAGGTACATTTTAAATCTGTTAATGCGTAATTTGCTGATTAAAATTTTTAAATGTCTCCAACGAATTATGCTCGCAAATGGCTAAATTATAGTCACTGTATGGTTAAAAAATCCAACTCACAAGCAAAAAAAATCCAAGCACAAATACAGATTGTCCCAAAAAAAAATAGTGCAAGCTGAAGCACAGAGGCAGAGGTCAGAGCACAGCATCACTAGGGCTAGGTACTCGAAACACCCCTATGTATGTTCTACGACTTTTGTTTGTTTCTGAGTTAGCTGGGCTTCGGCGTGACACCATATTTTGTTCTATCATCATCATCATCAACAGCCCTTTACAGTCCACTACTGGACTATGAGCCTCCTCCACTATAGTGGAGGGTTTTGCCATAATCCCCACGCTTGGCAGGCGGGTTGGAGATCGCAGTTTAAAATTTTGTTCTATAAGTAGTCGTATATTTTAATGTTTAATTAATGATCTCCAAAAGCCTCGTTACTGGTCACAATTTGCGCAAGCGTCGATCGGTCGATACCTTTGCCAGCCGAAATCCGATCAGCCATTGATAGACCGCTAATTATTGATAAAATACCTGCAATGACTGACGTCGATATCAATTACGTATCGTTACACTGTAGTTTGTAATATTATCAGATTCGTTGCGAAGGAAATCGGCGTTGCGTCATTGCAATACTGCTTGGGATTAGGTCATTTCCTGCATTTCGCTCTACATTCGTGTCTGTAAGTCTTGGGACTTACTTGCTAGATTAACCCAGTTTTAGTGTAATGGTTTTAAACAATTTGATTAGTATTTGTGCGAGGTTTATTAATATCATATTTTTCCTTGCCTTAGGTAACCTACTTTGTGAAACTACAGATGTCGAGTTAAATACATAAGGCGATCGCTCTTAAAAAAATGTTTCCAGTTCGGTATTTATTTATTTTAATACCCCTTCATCCAAGCATTATAATAATTAGACTATCTTCTGGTAATACCCACTATATCTTTCAAATTTTACCAGATATCATTCTGTCCTATATCGTCGTTTCTATATGAAGCTGAAGAGCATCCTAGACTGGCTATTTGTCTTCAAAGCATGCATGTTAGCACAAACTGTGAATCTTTAATTTATTTCTGCCAAAGAAATAATTTTCAAGAATAAAAATCAAAATCATGCCTAGCTTACAGCATTACCGAATTCACTTTTTCCTCACAGTTCGGAGTGGAACTTCTGCACGTTCTACCAATTGTGGCCAACACAAAACGAGATCATTGATGAAGTTAAAACTCGAAGTAACAAAGCAGTTTCTATTAAGTAACTTGTTGCTCCATATTGCTTAATGTTTGCCAGCCCCGGGTCTCTAATCAGCTCCCGAATCTTGGGAGTTAGATTGAGTTACAACTTTGGACTCGTCCGTTTTAGATTTGGGAAGTATAAGGTTTGTTGCGAAGTTCCGGGCGAATGTATACGTGACGATGAAAAGTAGAACAAATATTCATCTTGTTACTTGCAAGTTAAATATCTGTAGTAATAAATGTTTTATCAGCTGACCAAGGGCTACGGTACTATTCCCACCTCTCGTTCCCACCACTACAACTCCTATGTAGCCAGGATCTACAGCTTGACCGCCACCAAAACCCAACCAATGAAGGTCAAGTTTGTCCCGGGGGGAAAGTTAAATTGTCATTGGACCCGCAACGAAATTAATCAGCAGAACATAGGAGGAGTTCGAAATTAAGGTTCGACTTCCCACCATTGCAAAGCGGACGACAGGTGACAAACAAAGGTTTAAAACCTTTAAGAAAAGATTACAGCATGAGACCAAGGGCTAGAAGATTATAGCATGAGCAGACTTCCTATTAGGACCATTAATCTGGTGAAGGTAGTGTGAAGCACCTGGATACGCGCAGCGCAAGACCGGTTATTGTGGAAGTCCTTGGGAGAGACTTTTGTCCAGCTGTTGATGTTATTTAGCTGAAACCAACGAACTTAAAGAAAACAATTTTAGCAGGAGCAAGCAGGACCTAAACCCACAATTGCTGGGTAATTGTTGTGACCACTGGGTGATACCTAGACACATTATGGCTCAAGTGGAAAATAATGTAAATAGCGTTAAAGCAAAAGTAGCTATACTGTTTAATACAATTTTATCTATGATGATTGATGACACATATTAGAGAAAGGCCAAAAATATTCAAATGATATCAACATGAGTCACGGGCACTTTGAATCAGAGATCTTATCTAAAACATAACCTGACTCATGCATAATAAGGAATAGTGACAGCATAACTAGTGGTTGGACATCGCTATAAAAATTGCTTAAGTGCCACTTAGCTTAAGTAGGTAGCTTTTGTCTCACATTATACTTTTTTTTTAATATTCCTGTATTCTAGCCTCAATTCTGAAAGATACCATACAAAGCACTCCAAAATGAAAAAAAAAAGTTATTACCATATTATATTCAGGTCGTGTGGTATCCACTGCAGAAGTATCTACTACCCTCTCTTATTTACCAGAGGCAAGTGGAGAATTTACTTTCTTCACACTGGCAACAAAAAGATTATCAGCTTACATTAATCCAAATTTTATCATTAATACGTTAAGATACAAACCATCAGAATTAATTAACAGAATCAAACATTCACACATCACTGCCGCGTGGCTTGCGTTCTTTAGGCATTACAGATTAATCGTTTTTCGGCAACTAAAAGCTTCTATTTACTCATTTGATTTATCCGCCCTTCATCCTTGATACATCCGCCTCTATCCCATGTGATGGAAAATGGGGACTATTCCAACTACTACTGCAGCTTGACAGCCAATAAAAACCTAATCGGTGAAGGACAAGTTTGTTTCGGAGCAAAATTAACTGTCATTAAACCAGCATTGGTCATTGTCATTGGATTCCGGAATCCTCAATATACGTAGTAGTATGTATACGACGCAAAAACAGAATATGCTCTACTGAACACAAAACAGCACTGTTTACAAAAAACTTACCAGGTATGGCACCGCGAATTTATAATAAATTACCACATACCATAAGAAATATAGAAGACTTATTTATTTTTAAAAAAAATCCTGCACGACTTTTTAATTGATAAAGCATACTACTCAGTTAGCGAATTCCTCCTGGATAGATCCATTTAAAGACATTATTCTACATAAATTGTTTGTTTGACCTTGTTATTATCAAATCTATGTGACAAATTGACATACTAATGTAATATTAAATTCTATCTACTAAATTTGACATTGTTAATTATTATTGTGACATTTAATTTAATTCTTTTGTATAATTTCTTGAATCACGAAAAATTGATTCTGTTGCATGCCGATATGGTATGATGTAGCTGAACAATATATTTTTTTATGTGACCTATATGTACCTACATTATGCAATAAATGATTTTGATTTGATTTGATTTGATTTGATTTGATTTGATTTGATTTGATTTGATTTGATTTGATTTGATTTGATTTGAAAATATCTACCTATTTTGCCACCACACACCGAACACAATAACGCTGCTATAATTACGCATCATATATCCCATGATAATTTTGAACAGATTTTAACATTTCATATTATGTAATAAGTAAGATCGTTTTACGGGCTTTTAAAAGCTTTTACAAACAATTTCACACGTTCAGCTTAGTAAACGGTGTCATCACGCGAATTCCGAAAAAACCCACGTGACAATCGCCGAATCTGTATACTAAATCATTTTCATTAATTATTACTTTTAATTAATCACATCAAATTATTTCCCGTTCAGGTCGACGGTAACAAACGAGCTTTTTATGTGATCGTCGGTTCACAATTCATAATTTGTGCTTAAATTGTTTAATTTGAACCTCTGATTATTGGTTGTTTTAATTAATTAATGATTTTATTAATGCGAAACTAATGTGATATCGGATTTGGGTATAGGTTGCGTTTGAATTTGGTTAGTCACTAACGGAATTATAATTTGAATTTATTTTGAATTTAAGCTTTATGTTATATTCTCGTATCAAAATGTTAATCCGAAAGTCAGGTAATAATTCATGATAAACAGCGTAACTGTGGAATCCAATTATTTGAAAAATGGATTAGTTATTAATATGCGGTTATAACTAGCTTCTGCCCGCGGTTTAACACGGTATAATCAAACAAATTCTAATTTTTGCGCTATTCTGATGTAAGTACTTTTTATAACATCCACACCCATTTAAAACAAAATAATATACTATACAGTCTAATTTGAAACAGCTTAACATATTGACACATTTTGAAGAACTCCATTTATAATTATTAAATAGATTCCAGACTTTTTGCTCACTTGTTATTCATCGACTCATGCAATTCTAAATTTAGTCGCACATTGTATAAGTTTTTACAATGTACGAAATGATTTAGTACCGACCGATATGACAACTGACAATATCTTCAGAGTTGATCATTGCTATATAAAGGGGTTAAAGACGTTTAATATGCAATTTTTAACGACGATAAAGTGTTTAAAACGATATAATAAATCTACTAGCTTTTGCCCGCGGCTTCACCCGCGTGAAATTTAGTTTGTCAAAGATCGTCATAAATTATAGCCTACCTATATGTTATTCTGGGTTATAAAGTATAATACTGCAAAGTTTCATCAAAATCCGTTCAGTAGATTTTGCGTGAAAGAGTAACAAACATGTTAACATCCAGACATCTATAGGTACAAACTTTCGCATTTATAAATATTAGTAGGATAATTTATACATAGGTTGAAAGCAGTCTAATATTATGACTTAGCTGACTGTTAAACTGTCTAACAGCTGTTAGCAGACTGAACATATTAAACGTATGATTTGACAGCAATGAGAGATCATGTTACCTGCTGTCAAAATGTATGACTTTCTTTTTCTTTTAGCTAAGGTCGCCTGGAAATAAAACACGGTACATTAATTCTAAAGCTTTTTCATGACGATTTGCTTGTCTCTGTAAGCTCGACCATACATAAAAACCACTCTTCACAATATCGAAACGTAAGAGAATTTCACGCTACATTTTTGATAAGGCCTTTAATAATGGTGTATCGGGTCTAGACGGTAACATTCTGCAACAATCTTAGCTTGTGCTGTGGCGATTTTCAGCGCTAATAGAATCTGGAAAACCTTCAAACATAATAATATGAAGTCAAATTACATTGAAATCGATCTGTTTTTCTACTGTATTGCTAACTACCTTTTGGATTGTTTGAGTAGATTCTTCGTCTTCATCATCATGAGGTCATTAAGTAGGTATCCATTGCAAAAGCATGACTGTCTAGTCACACCCTAGCACACTAAACCCACAGGTTAGTAGGTAGTTCTCATATATTTGTCTCTCACTCGATTGTCCTACAAAGTGAACTAATCACCTCATAAAGGTCGCAGTAAGGCGCTGGATGCAGGCCGATACCGATTTGCCAATCTGGAAATCATTAGTCCCGAGCCTATGTTCAACAGTGGACGAACCGTTTTTAAATGTGGATGAGAAATTGCAAAATCTGGCGTCGATTCTTACTCGTAACATTATTTACAAAATTACCGTAGTCCATTGTCGCAGTCTATAAGTTTTCATATGATCCCGTATGCATAGTGCTTTGTCTGCTAGACATGTTGTCCTACGATTTATGGATTAGTCCCTTTGTTGTCTGCTCATAATGTATTGACGTTCTATCGAGATAGTTCGTGTAATGGTTTATAATACCAGTTGAGCGTCTTTGTAGCCATATCGCAAGATTTAATCACTATTTGGCCTGTGTAATTGTCCGGCATTTAAATTAATAACTAAAGTTAGTAAAATTATACTCGTTAGAGCTAAATTTACTTCTACCTTCTGTTTTGGTCAGTAAAGCGGATTTTGTGGAAATTTGTGGAAATTGATCTTTTTAATTTGATGAAAATTTCGTCATAATTGATCCATCCTTTGTCAGGAGATTAGCCGGCCAGCTAGACATGGTCAAAAAACTTATTTTTAGGGTTCCGTAGTCCTGACAAGGAACCCTTATAGTTTCATCATGTCGGTCTGTCCGTCCGAGGTTTTGCTTGTTGTTTATTTTATCGATAGATAAGGTGCATCCTAGGTTTTGCAACCTGCACCAGTAAGTAGTTAGGCATTCTCTATTTTGTTATTGAATCGTAAGCCCACATTTTTAGGTAGGCTGGTACGGTAAGCATACAAAGAGATTTCGTAAAATATAAAGATTAAAACATCGTACATTTTGGAAACAAGAGCAGTGACACATGAAATATTCAGCAAATTGGGCGGAATGGCTACGCCGATATTCAGGTCAGTAGAACTCATATTAAGGTTTAAAGTTTCGGTTACATTTTTATTATAGTATCTTGATAGGGTTAAAATAATGAATTTGATTGTCGTTGGATATAGAACAGCTACCAAATGTTGTTAAGCAGGATCTATTGCAATTGGATCCTGCTTAAATTCATTTGTTGCTGAGTCATATTATGAATCTTAGTGATAGCGATCTTATAAGCTAGTCATGAATGTACACAGATTGACATTTTGGAATTAAAGTAGATTATGACAGCTGATAACTATACGAGTATTTCTAGAACCCTATTACAACGTCACCTATCTTCCTTTAGAGACTCTAGATGAGTGTTTTTCAACCTGTGGGTCGCGACCCCTTGGGGGGTCGCGAGAGGTCGCAAAAACAACCTCAGTAAAAAAAACAGTAAAGTTTTAAAGCTAGATTTATCCGAAATATAATTATGCAAATGCATAAATGTTGTATAGATTGAAGAATTCGGTCCCTACAACATCTTCATAAAAGGCATGAAAGAAAAGCGAACGGTCGGGGGGTCGCAAACGTTTTTTTCATGCTAGGGGGGTCGCGTCATAAAAAAGGTTGAAAAACACTGCTCTAGATCATACACTAAAAAATACAAAAATTCCAGCGGCTATAAGAGGATATCAATTTACAAAAAAAATATATCTACACTATATAAAATTATAAAGAGGAAAACTTTGTTTGTTTGTTTGTTTGGTTGTAATGAATAGGCTCAAAAACTACAGGACCGTTTTTAAAAATTCTTTCACCATTCGAAAGCTACATTATCCACGAGTAACATAGGCTACATTTTATTTTGGAAAAAAATATGTAGTCCACGCGGGCGAAGCCGCGGGCGGAAAGCTAGTAATATATAAATTATAAAACATAGTAACTATTTTAGATATTCCTTTCTAAATTACCATTAATCTTTATCATTATGTACCAATTTAAATATGTACTATGATAAATAACAGGGCACAAAAATCTTAAGAGCCATCTTCAGCAAACGCATTCACAATTCCCTTCCTGCCTTGATAATAGCATTTCTAACATTGCCATTTCCTGACTTTATCTCTGAATTCCCGGCGTTTGTGTTTTGCACGGGCCCGTATCAACAGCGTTCATCATTATGACAATAGTTTTCTGTACACCCACTTAGTACGAGTATCGCGAAATTTCACATCTTTGCAACAGGTTTTTAGGGTAGAGTCACAGTGAGCGGTTAAAATAGGCTATAAACGCGGTAAAAGATATTCGTAGTACCATATTTCATGCTTTTGCTTATGATGAATAATGCTTAGAATCCTTTTGCTCGATAATAATGACGGCAACGGGCAAAAGCTTCAAATACTCAGAGAATATATAATTGTATATTCACTTTAAAATAAATTAAAATGAAGTAAATATTAAAGGGTTCTCCCATACAACAAGATTATGGTACGAAACCCTTCCCCGACTCGCATTTGGTCGGTTTTAAATAACATCCAAGTCTTGATAGGCTAGGTTTTTAACAATCTGATCAATTACGTAGCGCAAAAAGGTGGACCGACGACCTCGTAAAGGAAGGCACTGGATGCAGGCTGCTACCGACTGCGCGATATGGAAATCATTGGGGTAAGCCTAATTATTATAATAATTTCAGCAGTGGACGTCCTGTGGCTGAAATGATGATGATAGAGTGCAAAATGATGATAGAATGAAGTAAATGAAATCGGACGTGCTACGATTATTTCCTCTAATTCAGTTCTTCAGTGTGAATAGATCCTTCGAGCACACGCGAGTCCACACCGGCGGTATTACAAAGCATCAGATATTTGCGAACGAAACGTCTTCCTAGTACGAACCTGAATTTATGGCCCCGCTGCAGCTTCAATAAGAGCTTGTTCAACAGTTATCGGGCCTGTTACTCGGATTGCGGCTAAGTATTGTTGGAATAAGTGAGATTTATGTAAAGGATTTATGTAGGTAACATTACGAAAATGACGGGCTTATGACGTGTCCACACAATGTTATGCAAGTGATATCTCTGTCGGATATAACCTTAATGGAAACCACGTCTTAGCAAACGTGGCCTAGGATTCTGATCTCAACCGAGGACCTCTTAATACTCGTTACTCGCAGTGGCTGTATCAAACAAAGCTGTAGATCTTGCATGTGCATGTCCAGCAGTGGACTGATATTGGCTGAAATGATGAAGAGCCTCTTGTCTCATGATCATTAACAACTACGTCTTTATTGCTGGCAAGAATTTCACGCAAGGTTACCTCGATCCAACTGACACTTAGAAACATTTGAAACATCAGATTTGCTTAACAATAAACCTAAAGTTATTTGACTAACTGCCCAATCACTCCAACTTTGGAATCACTGTACCAACTGTTCTGAGCCCGAGATACATTCCCCAATATACCCTAGAGCCGTATGACACAATATTTCTCAAAGTTTCAACAATATTGAGCAACTCCGACACTCAACGGCCAAAGTTCCGGCTGCATTGTGATAAACGCCAAACAAACTTGCCAGCAACTTGCCGGATTTCGGACGAAAGGTGCAGTGAGCCATAGTAAAAGTAAATAAGTAAGCTTACTTGTGTTCCGAACGACAATAGCCTACACGTAGGGCTGTCATGTCACTTTTAGTTTATTCAAACCTTCAAATAAGAAGAAGGGTCAATTAATACGTCGCTTTACTCTATTTCGTCTCTTTATATTACTATGATTCTCCTCTAAGCTGCAAAAGCGCAGATACGTGGCGCGTGCAGCATTACGTATGGTACACAGCCTTGACTGGCGCATCTTTCACTGCCAATGTCAAATTGACACCTAAGTATTTTGTGTGCGTGCGTACGTTATACGGCGCGTTCACATACAAACCTCACTCGTCGCGTCTACCAATGAAGTTAACATACTTATTTCCTTTTACTATGATCGAGTGAGTACTCGTAAACAAACTGGCGAAGTTTTAATTGCGCCGGATTGCACCGGCACAGCCCGTTTGTGAAGTGACGGCCATAGGAAACGCAAGTTTTCGAGTTAGCCAACTCCATGTGGTCCCTAACTCAATTATAATATAGGGTAGAATAGCGTGAGACTATAATTGAATAGTCAAGTCACTTGCGTATTAGAAGTTTTTTGCTTAAGTCCTTGTGGACTTTATTCAATCCTTATCCAAATCCGCCCGTCATTCTGCCACAATATGTGACTTTAGTTGTTTTTACATATTCGTATAAGTTTACAAGAATATTTAACAATATTAAAGTGTAAACGCATCGAAAATTATGGATCTGATCGAAACAGATTAAAATACAGATAAAGGATAGATTTGGATTAGGGTTGATTTCAAAACTGGTTTTAAACTTACTCGAACTAAGATCTTGAATGTTGAAACAAAATATCTTTTTTCTGTATAATTACTTACTCCTCGAGAAATTTTGAAATATTTCTACATAAATATAAAATCAAATCATATTATTACGACTCAAAAATTCAAACAGTGCGCAAAGCCTTTCGATACATTTTTAATCATTTCATAGCACCGTTACTAAATACTTAATGAGTTTGATATTTGAATAGCAACACGAAATCTACAGGCGTGTACAAATAGCAACATAGATCCAAATACATAATTATACACACGAGATTATTAATGGAATATCAATTCCTAATTGATTAGTTACTTGAGATAAGATCCAGTCTCGCTCATTGAATATTATTAATGCAGTTGTTCAGTACCTCTAGCACGAAAAACTATCGTTTTTATCTATTTTTATAATCGCCATCGAAAGATTTTGTAGGTATGGAAACTTAAACTCTACGGTCGTAATGAAAACAAATAATTAATAGCACGAATCTTGTGACTTTTGTTTTATATCGAGATCGAATAAGACAAGTGAACGTGACGTAATGTGTACTTAGTGTGAGAAATGGCTACCATTTCAAACTAATTTTGACAATATTTTTCACGTTATCAAGTAATTTGAAGGCTGGGTGTCTTGGTTGTATACGCAATCGATTTGAAGACGAAAGTTTTTCATGCTAGAGGTATAGTACCTACAATATCTACAGCCTACATGAACCAGTAATTATGTTTGTGCAATATCAATTTCTGTCGAGTATTTGCATATTTTGCTAAGCAACAGGTAGCTATATCGACCTACGCTGTATAATAGTGTCTGGGTATTTAGTAATACTCGTAAATATTTATCGTTCGTAGTGTCAAACTCTTTATTGACATTTGAAATGTGTGGTGAAATGTGTCCTGTTTAATCAAATAAGCAGTAGATTATGAAATTCTAATGAAAATAATTTAAAGAACACAATATTTATAGGTAGGTACCTTGTGTGTAGGTAAAGCAAGAAAAGCCCTGTAGTCCTATTTTTTCTACCTTAATCGCCCTTACACCGATATGATCTGAAACTGAAGATAATATGAATTCACACTATTCACTGTGGGATTCACAATTTTCTATCTAGTAGTTTTGTTGAAACAACAGTAGAACTGCAATGAGCTCATTTTATTATATTATTTTGTTAAGAAAGAAAAAACAAAGACAATAACAACAAACTGTTTTATATGTGCGGCACGTTAGCCAAAACTGTTGTCTCAGCACTCAGCTCTTCAACGCAAGCGAGTATCTGCAAAATTGCGACAAGACAAATGCAAGTCGGAGTGGCTCGTACGGTTACTGCTCCAGTTCGCAGCTTTGTGACTTGACTCTATCTGGATCACATACAACTGCTGCAGGTTTTGTGGTCCAAGCTATAAACTTATCGTCTCTAATGCCGCTGAAAAATAAAATAGTCTTACCGGTAGACCTAGATTTAGTAACCACCATATTATGTTTTGGCTCATATTCAAAATTGCGACAAGACAAATGCAAGCCGGAGTGGCTCGTACGGTTACTGCTCCAGTTCGCAGCTTTGTGACTTGACTCTATCTGGATCACATACAACTGCTGCAGGTTTTGTGGGCCAAGTTATAAACTTAACGTCTCTAATACAACTGAAAAATAAAATAGACTTACCGGTAGACTTAGATTTAGTTACCACCAGATTATGTTTTGGCTCATATTCAAAATTCCGACAAGACAAATGCAAGTCGGAGTGGCTCGTTCAGTTACCGCTCCAGTTCGCAGCTTTGTGACTTGACTCTATCTGGATCACATACAAATGCTGCAGGTTTTGTCGCCCAAGTTATAAACTTAACGTCTCTGATACAAATGAAAAATAAAATATCCTTACCGGATGACTTGGATTTAGTGACCACTAGATTATTTTCTGGCTCTTATTTCAAAATTGCGACAAGACAAATGCAAGTCGAAATGGCTCGTACAGTTACCGCTCTAGGTCTCAGATTTGTTGCGACGCTTTGTAACTTAACTCTATCTGGATCACATACAAATGCTGCAGGTTTTATGGCTCAAGTTTTAAAACAATTGAACTGTATTCTATAAATACCCAATTACTAACGTGATACATAGATCTTTTAAATATAAAATTATGGCTTTCGGAATTATACTCAAACACTATTAACAACACTCCAGCTGAAATGTGAATAGTTTTTTTTTTACATCAGATTTGAGAATAGAATAATATTTATGATATCGCTACCGCTTAAGATTTGGACAGCTGTTAGCCACGAACTTTGCGTTCCGAGCAAAATAATAGGAACTCCGACCTTGCTTTCTAATAGTACAACGATCAGGGCGTTCTATACTATAATTTTAATGAGCCTAAATTAAGCCAAGGCTATGCGTACTGATCTCAAAGATAAGTTCAGGAGTTTTGCTCCTAATTACCGGATTGCTACTTAAACTCGATAAGATCTTATTTCGTTGTATCGCGTTCGGTCTATTTGTTTCTGACTATCAAGATCCGATTGTGTAATGCTTTCTGCTGTTAGATCTGGTGTATTAACCGAAGATAGTATTATTAATATTAGGCTTGCTTATTGACACATTAATTGTCTTTTACTAACCCTTCGTAATTAGCTAAATTTGCTAGTGTCAAGTGGGTTCAACAGCAGCGGCGGCGGGGTTCGAACTCAAGTTTCTCGGATCGGCTAGTCCGACCCCATCACCGTTCGACTATCATGGCTTATAAAATAGTATCTCAAAGTAAAAAAAAAGTAAAATAGTACCCAATTTTACCCCAAGTGGCTTTCTAAAATAGCATCCTAAATTCTTATTTGGATGGAGATTTAGGGTTATAATGCTCTGCAAGTTTCATAAATCGTTTTAACTGTCATAACAATGCATGTGCAATTCTACAATTAATCTGTCGCTAGATTGTTACATTTAAGATCACTTAAATTGCAGTTACTTAAACCATAATTACGATTCCAAATCTTAATTATAAATAGCCACATTGGAACGTGTCTCGTGAGATACATTTTAAATTATAATAATACGCAATTTAGTTTCACCTTTAGGCAGGCGAACCTGTCTCAGATATTCTAATTACCGTCCACATTGTATTGCGACAGATGACGGCCTCAAATTCTTAATAATGAAACCGAAGCGGCTGACATAACACCCCGTGACCATGATACTGTTGGCAGTAGGGTCACTTTGAAGTAGAGCACATAGCTAGGCTGTTCTAGTTCTTTTAATGGCTAGCTACTAGCTAGCCTAGCTTTCTGTTACTGCAAAAGAATTCAAGACGTCATTTTATCACAATAAAACGTCCACAAAAAATGATATATTGTAGATACAATAGTTGTGCTGTGTACTATCCATAAATAATTCCGAAAACGCTTCGTTTCTTCGTTTTTGTGCGCAATCGGTTGTTAATTTCTAAATCATGACGCATTTGTTGACTGAACCTAACAGATTAGAGTTTAACATAATAAAGTAGTTGGACAAAAATAATCCTACTTTATTAAAATCTATTAGACTAGTAACCGTCCTTCGGATAAGCTGATGAAATAATTACATACAACTCAAACACACGTTATAATTACAAATCTTTACATTGCCCACCAACTGTGTGAAAATTTTATGGAAACAATTAAACTTTGTATGGAAGCGTTCGCTGCGGCACCAGCGGATGCAATTAGCTTACATTTGTATGTAATTAATACAAACGTTTCTACAGTACGTCTACGAGGCATTTCCGAGGGCGTATCTCCAACGAATTTTTATCAGAATTGAGGTGATTTCAGTAACTTCACTTGTGCAGGTGATTGCTGGAACGAGTTTTCAAAAATTATTCCTATGTTGCCTCTATTTTCGAAATGCTGTGATCTCAATTTTAATTCTAATACTTCAAAATACCAATGCTGTACTTCCAGAATAAAATTACCAATACATGACGCAATGTCTATGCACACCTTACTGTACATCAAATTACAGATTTTTGATGCAAAAATGCACTTATACCTATCTACATAAAACGCCATCGCCACAGTTTAGCTTATTGCCTACTGTTATATTCTCTTATACACATCATCACAGAGTGGTCTTACTATTTCTCTACTTTATTGTGTGCCTGATATTATAATAACATTAGTCATTCGAGGTTTTTGATATACTTAATTTCTGGGAAACATAGAGCCTTTTACACGGCTGCCTGAGGCAAGAAGTTGACGATCTAATTTGAAAGGATTTAAGTATGATTCACGTGTCAAAATCTCGTATGATGAAATAGCTCTGAATTAATAAGCTACGTTGCTTACACGCATACGTGTCAGCGTATATTCATATAGAATCTATCTATACTAATATTATAAATGCGAAAGTAACTTTGTCTGTCTGTTTGTCTCGCTTTCACGCCTAAACCACTGAACCGATTTTGATGTTTGGCATAGAGATAGTTTGAGTCCCGGGAAAGGACATAGAAGTTTTTATCAAACAGGGACGCGCGCGATAAAGTTTTTCTGTGACAGACAAAATTCCACGCGGGCGAAGCCGCGGGCGGAAAGCTAGTATTATAATAATCTACGAGTAAAAGCGAAAGGTTACTGACTGTCACATTCACCACGAAATCTCAGAAACTACAAGTGCTAGGAGTCTCCGATTATGGAATTTTGCATGGGGGTACATTTTAGGACGTAGGTGCTAACTAAGATGGGATTTTGGAAAATTCAACTCCTAATGGGGTAAAACGGGGTTTGGAAGTTTAAATGAAAGTGCTATGTTTTCATGCGTGCGAAGTCGCAAGCGGCCGCTAGTTTTACATAAAGGTTTTAGAAGTTATTTTTAAGAGCTTATTTTGCACCTACGCGAATAAATTATTTTGTCACAAAAACGTAGTCTTTTTGTGACAACGTAAATTAAATTTGTAGCTAGAATATTGTGGAATTGAAATAGAAAATAATTAAGAATACGTACAATGTAATCTGGCTATGAAAACAAAATAATAAAGCTTTTTTGGTTTAACTTTTTATAATATTTATTCCAGGAATAAAGTATGTTTTATGGTAAAATACTTTGTTAAGGGCTGGTAATATGTTAGGCGGGCTGTTAGAATAGTATAGGTAGTATTTTAAATATTTTTCTATTATAATTTATACAATATATTGCCTCCTGGCTCTTCCCTCGACCTTTACCAGATCGTCGGTCCACCTAGTAGGAGGCCTGCCCACACTACGTCTTCCAGCCCGTGGTCGCCACTCGAGAACTTTCCTGCCGGACCGTTCATTGTGGAAAACCTTGGGGGAGGCCTTTGTCCAGCAGTGGACGTCATTTGGCTGAAACACATTGCCTCCTGACCAGTCGAAACAAAGAATCATCAATATTAAATACACAAGTTAAAATACAAACTCGAAAACTATTTGTTAACTGATAGGCTACCATTTTTCAAACGACAAATCGCATCAAGATCTACTTAAACACAAAAATGACATTTATTTACGTTGTGTCACTTAAGGTCACGCTAAATGCCAGCGTGTCAGAACTAGCGTGACAAATAAAATGGCGCGGCCCGATCGGGCATAAATTGAACACCTCTCACTTTTGCTCGAAGCCGCGGCGTACACTGGTACAATAAACTTCGTGAATCTAGTGTGCTCTGCTAAGAAGCTGTTAATGTTAATATTACTTCGCACAATGGTAATTTATTTTATTAAATAAATTATTAGAGGTAATTGCACGCTTATCATACTGTTCGGAAGAAATGTCTTTTCGTTAATGCAAAAATATTAAAAATAGTCTGCGTAAGTTTTCCTCAGTGCCAAGGGTCCGTGCCGAGGACTCTACATAAAAGAAAATGTTATATTATAAAACTTTTTAATTACTGCCGTCTTATTCAATACTCAATAGTTCATTGCATCCATAATGTTACAAATATTGCGTTTAATTTGCCCATAAGACGTAAATACGAATTAGTGACGATTTTTTCATTTGTAAAAGGAACTTGAGATAACTCTATGACAGCTTTTTTTATTAGCAATATACGAAAAGAATATCGAGCCTTTACCGCCAAATTATCGTAAGCGACACTTTTGTCAAAAAACCGTTTTTTATCGATACTAGTATTTTGAACCGTAACGGACCCATCCCTGTTGGTGTTTCCCGCCAAAAAAAAACCGTTACAAAGTTACAGCAAGTGCTAAAATTATCGTGAATACACATTTTTTCTAAAACTTAACGTAAGCGACACATGCATTTTATCGCAAGCGACCGCACTTGTTATCGCAAGCGACATTAGCGCTTCACTGAGGGCGTTTACTAATAAAAAAACCTGTTGTTTATATCAGCAAAAGTTCTGATGCAATTAGAGATTGCAATCGAATATTCGAATATTCGAATTTTTAATTTCAAATTAGTATTCGAATAGTAAATATTACAAAAATAAACAGAAAAGATAGAAAAAAGACGACTTAGTGTTTGCAAATGCAGTCGGAAGCATCAAATACATATCACCAACTAAAAAAAGTAGTCATTGATGTTACCGACTGCATTTGTGAACACTAAGTTGTCTTGTTTCTACCTTTTCTGTTCATTTTTACGTAGTTGTGTTTCTTTCGCTACTTTGATACACATAGTATAAAAGAGGCGATAGAGCGAAACCAAGGTTCCAAATAACTTGAAAGAGACAACTCTATTGATCAAAGTCAGCTGACGATGCTGAAGACGAAGGACAGTAACGTCAACAAAAGCCGAGGTTCTGGGTGAGATCAAAAAGATCTATGGACAGCTATATACCTCCCAACCTATTAATAGCTCAGCAACAGACGCAAGAGATAGGTTAACGCGACACTATACCAAAGACGTCCCGTATTATCAGCCTATACGAGATTAGGAAGGCTCTCAAACAGCTAAAGAACAACAAGGCACCAGGTGATGACGGCATAACCTCGGAGCTTTTGAACGCAGGTGGAACACCGAAACTCGTTCAGAGACTCTTTAACTCCGTCTTACTTCAGGGAACAACGCCGACGATAGGAAAAATTTACGAACGGCTCCTTAGGAAACGCCTCTGGGATTTTGTTACCGCGAACAAAATTCTCATAGACGAACAGTTCGGATTCCGCTCAAAACACTCGTGCGTACAACAAGTGCACCGCCTCACGGAGCACATTCTGATAGGACTAAATAGGCGTAAACAAATCCCGACCGGCGCCCTCTTCTTCGACATCGCGAAGGCGTTCGACAAAGTCTGGCACAACGGTTTAATTTACAAACTGTACAACATGGGAGTGCCAGACAGACTCGTGCTCATCATACGAGACTTCTTGTCGAACCGTTCGTTTCGATATCGAGTAGAGGGAACTCGTTCTCGTCCCCGTCAACTGACTGCCGGAGTCCCGCAAGGCTCCGCGCTCTCCCCGTTATTATTTAGTTTGTATATCAATGATATACCCCGGTCTCCGGAGACCCATCTAGCGCTCTTCGCCGATGACACGGCTATCTACTACTCGTGTAGGAAGATGTCGCTGCTTCATCGGCGACTCCAGATCGCAGTAGCCACCATGGGACAGTGGTTCCGGAAGTGGCGAATAGACATCAACCCCACGAAAAGCGCAGCGGTGCTCTTCAAAAGGGGTCGCCCTCCGAACATCACTTCGAGCATCCCACTCCGTAGTAGGCGCGCAAACACCTCCGCCGTTAGTCCCATCACTCTCTTTGGCCAGCCCATTCCGTGGGTCTCGAAGGTCAAATATCTAGGCGTCACCCTCGACAGAGGGATGACATTCCGTCCCCATATAAAAACGGTACGCGACCGCGCCGCGTTTATTCTAGGACGTCTCTATCCAATGCTTTGTAGTCGAAGCAAACTGTCCCTCCGTAATAAGGTAACTCTCTACAAAACTTGCATACGCCCCGTCATGACAGTTTTTACTTGAAATTGATACTTAAATAACTCCAAAAAAGAAGCGTAGGATCATTAGTTGGGAATATAGTGCCATACTTTATGAAACGACTTGAAAATTCGCCAGTTGAAAAATATCCGGAAAAGGAAGACTCAATTGGGTCGGAATCCGAATATGTTCCTGAAAACATCGTTCTGGAGCAAAGTGACCATGATTCGGAAGCCGAAGAAAGTGTTTTTGAAGATGAAGGACCAGTTGACGAGAATCAGTCAGAAAGTGAAAATGACCGACCACTCTTATGCCAAACAATAAATGTCCTGACAGCCAATAAAAAATACAAAAGTTTCACCACTGCCAGTTTTCTAAGATTATAGGTTACCTATGTGTGATAGGTTTTTTTAAATTGATTATCATTGGAACTATAATAAAAAATACTAATTTTGTTATAATTTGTTGATTTAAATTTCTTATTTGCGATTATCGATCTCATCTCTAGTTTTTTGATTTTTATTACTAAATATAATTTAACAGCAAGTTCTGCATTAAAAATTATATTTAGAGTTTATTATTTTATTTAAATTTAATTCTTATATATGCTAATAATCTGTTTTTAAAGATTGTGGTATGCTACCGTACCTAGTTTCTATGCTACAGTCTTGATACGGTAGCGGCCTCTCAGACCGCACGTCACCAGTTACGTTACACAAAAACCATGTCACCAGTTAAAGGTTAAATCTCTAAAAATCATTAACGTAAGTATGTCATTTTTCTTGTTATTAGCACACTTCTGATTAAAAATATTTAAAAAAAACCTTCTCCTGTAAAATTTGGTTTTTGTCGGTTGCGCTAAAATGGCGGTAAAGGCTCGATATACATACAGACGTCAGCACATCAGACTACATTTTTGTTGATTAGTGCTGAATTTGACCCGCTGTAATCTGTACAATACCCATATTTAAATTTAAAAGAAAATAAGTTTCATGTCAAAAAATAGTACATCACATCAAAAACTTTCTCAGTAAGCGTCGCCCCTAATACACCAGTTGCTATAATGCTTCACCGTTCCGATAAACAATTTTGCAATAGAACCTATTCCGATCACAATTCGATCAATGCCCGAGCTTACAGCTTAATCGGATAATCAGAATGTTTTACAACGCTCGCGGTTTTGGTGCTTAAGACATTGATATTGCTGTCGAACCTTGAATTTTGTTTTATTTGTAATGTCATAATGAAGGTATAAGCCATAAGGTGACCCCAATAACAAGCACAATGCACCGATACTTGCAATGAAATAGGTAGGACTTTACAATACATATACGTTATTAGGGACTAGGACTTTTTTTGTTTTATTGTGGCTCTATAGTACCATGCAACGTCGCCATAAAGATAATCAAAATTGAAAATATCACTAAAATCTACGGCGTAGACTCTACGCCTTTATTAAGTTAGTTCAGTTTTTTGCTTTTGAATAGTTTTTAAAGGAATCGTCTACAATGCAGTCGAAAATTACACTTTACGTTCACAATACTTTGTATTACGAGTATAGTTAAGGCGATTACATGGCCGAACGACCTTGAGCATTAGAGCGAGACAACGAGCCTCCCGCCGCGCGCCCGCGCTTCTCCCCGATATCAAAGAGCGCTCAGAATACAGATGCGAAGCGCTGCCAATTCTAACATAACTGCCTACGGGAATGTTGACTCGATTTTAATTTATGCAGATCGAAAAATATTGCGATGCTTATTTTGTGTTTCAAAACAGAATTAAAAAAAAATCATATATAGAATAATAATAATTCTCGTCAGCATAATTCAAACTAAAACAAAATTAAATTATTGAAATATAATGATTATATTTCAATTAGTACATCGTTGGTTCGTTCGTTCGTTTCAGCCGAAAGACGTCCACTGCCGGACAAAGGCCTCCCCCAAGGATTTCCACAAAGACCGGTCCTGCGCCGCTCGCATCCAGGCACCTCCCGCGACCTTCACCAGATCGTCGGTCCACCTAGTGGGAGGCCTGCCCACGCTACGTCTTCCGGCTCGTGGTCGCCAGTTAGTACATCATTATACTTCAATTAGTACCATAACTATGAAAAATAAACAATTATTTCCTCCTGTAAAGTTTGCTCAAAGGGACATAAAAAAAAAATCTCGTCTCGAAGTTTATGTAAATCTAGAATAAATAGATAAATAATCAGACAAATAAATCTAGAAAAATAGATAATTAGCATCTTGTGTACCTATGTATTTAAAATATTTTATAATGCCTATACTTATTTAAAATGACGTACTCAGATCACTAATTCAGCAGCCGAACTACTTTGAGTACCGAGTGTACCATCTGCGCTATAAATTCTTTATAGAAAAACAAAGGAGCGGAGCGGGTCGACATGCGACACAGCCTCCCCGTGCGAACGCTAGTGAAAGACTGAGCTCCCGCATTCGAGTGGCCCGCGTGTGGAAATTACAGGGTATTTTGAATGTATGACACGTAATACAAGATTTTTGAAAAAAAATGAACAACAATTTTTTAGACCATTAAATTATCTATCATTTGGTGAAATAATCATTAAAATAGCTTCAGCCGTTTAGGAGTAGTAGGAAATTTCTATGGTGAAATTAGAAGAAAGTTAAGATTTTTTTCTGTCAAAACTAATAGTTGTAACAAAAAAAACGAACAACAATTTTTTAGTTTAAGATTTTATATATCTCACACATATTTTTCTTTCTTGTTTGGATCATCCATTTAGGAGGAGTAGGGATTCAAAGAGAGGTCTATTTTGCAGTTTTGCCTCACCTATCGCCTTAATTTGAAATATCAAATCAATATCTTTATAGGTAGTTGTTGTAGTGTAGTGTGGCTTTCATGGAATAAAAAAAATGATATTTCTTTAACAATTATGAAAAGCTCGTTATATCAGGATTCAACATACCAAGTTCTTCGATTTCTTTCAAAAATCTATCAAATCTATGTTACCCGTAGTTTCACGGCGCAGGTGTAGCAAATCCAGCTAAAACAATTCGGTAGTCACCACGTTCACTGGGCATAATTCGCGAATGCATTTTACGCCCGTATTCACACACATTACAGTGAGGTCTCACAGTGCGCGTGGACGCACAGGGTGACACACGAACAATTCACACGCCCGTATTCACAAACGATGCTTAAGTGACGCAGCAAATCGAACGTACAGCGTTGAAAAGAGCTCTGTGATTGGTTCGTGTGTCACCCTGTGCGTCCACGCGCACTGTGAGACCTCATAGTAATGTTTGTGAATACCGGCGCCAGAGCTCTATTAAACGCTGTGCGTTCGATGTGCTGTTTCACTTAAGTAAGTATCGTTTGTAAATACGGGCATAATTTCACGAATGCATTTCTGGCCCATTTTGGTAGAGTCCAGTTAGTTACCATGGAAACTCTCAAAATTGTTATTTGCTGAAACCGAGTTTTCAATCAATTCGACTTTGCAGCACATGCTGTTCTCGATTGCATCGGAATATAAATTGAATTCGGTTTGCTGTGCCAAGTTTAGAGTTTGTTCGATAACTAATACTATTATTAATATTACCTAGTATAGTAATATAAGTAAAATGTGTAAGTATGTTTTCGTAAAAAGACTGATCCTGAATTTAAATTGATTCTTGCTTCTAACAACAAAAATATTGTTTGTTACCATAACACTGATTATTCGTTCGTTTTTGCCGAAAGACGTCCACTGCTGGACAAAGGCCTCCCTCAAGGATTTCCACAAAGAACGGTCCTGCGCCGCTCGCATCCAGGCACCTCCCGATTATTATTACATAAGTAAACTATTTTACTTGCATTTTAATTTTGATAAGGTATGTTATACCAACAATCTTAAAATAAAGTCAAAATTTTCCAAAAATGCAGTTGAACTTGAACCACACGCATTATGGATTAATGCCGCTACTCCCCGCTAGGCGGCGCAAGTATGCACGAATGCATTTTATTAACGTTGACAATATTAATATCATTCGTAAAGCATGGTCGACTAACCGTTATTAGCTATAGTTGAAATAATATAATATCATCATCATCATTTCAGCCATAGGACGTCCACTGCTGAACCTACAAGGTGGACCGACGCCATCGTAAAGGTAGCAGGGAAGCGCTGGACGTAGACCGCTACCAATCGATCAACATGGAAAGCATTGGGGGAGGCCTATGTTCAGCAATGGACGTCCTATGGCTGAAATAATATAATAATTATTAAAATTATGATAATTCTGAAACTATAGCCAAACTTCAAATGAGTTTAGATAGCACGAATCAAATATCCAATTAAGCTTTAACATAGATAGATCAACTCGATAGTTGGTAAAGATCAATATAAAACTTAGCCTGTGGCCCGTCGATCTTCATTTGGTATTCTTCGAGCGATTCCAGTGAAACATCGCAGCCAAACACCTCCCCACTGAGATTGGGTAATTTGACGTAGGTATCAGACTGGAGGATGAATTATTAAGTGTTTGCGTCTAGCATAAACAAGATTAAAGGCAACGCAATTATGAAAAGGAAAATATTAGTCGTTTAGCAGATTATTTGGAAACGGAGGTTAGGTCTGATTTTCAGGAGACAAAGTTTGGTAAGTAGTGCCTTAAATTCTGTTAATTTGGTCGGATTGAATAATTGATCCAACTGTGTGATAATAATATAACAGACAAATGAAAAGACGACTCCATGCATAAGATAAACAAAAATAAGATATCAATATGACGTAGTTGACAATACGAAACCAATTTATGACCCTTAAAGCCAAGCTATAGAAAAAAAATGCAAAGTAGGTGCAAATATAAGGTAGGTACGTGTAAGTAACGTCATAGCTTGGAAACAGTTCGGATATTTCAAAAAAAGTTAAAATTATATTAAATTTTAAGTGTAAATCAAAGCAAATTCAGTTTGGTTTAATGCCAATCATCTGCCAATAAAGAATGACGTTCACTGTAGGACGCTTTGTAGCTTAAAGGTTATTGAAGTTGTTATTTTAATCACTTTGTTACATGAAAATTAACCTATGAAATTCAAAAAGTGAAGAAAAACCATTGTGTTACGTGAACGAACACTGAAGTGTTCACAAGTCAGGTACCTTATCTTTACAGTTTATGTAATAACCACACTATGAGAAAAGTTTTCACCAACCTGGTTTAGTAAAGTCCAGACCATCGACTTGACTATACCAAATTAATTAAGAAACGAGTATTTATCTTATTTCGATAAGTGAAATTAATGAGGAGATTCAGAAATATATTTTCATTAATTTCAGAGGTTGAAAAGAAACAAACTCATCATTAAATTACATATTAAATATTTTAATGAGAATTATTATAAAATAAATTTTCACGGTAACAATTGAGGTAATAATGCAAATTGCTACCGTCAAATTGCCTCAATCTCGAAATAAATCTCGCAAAAACTTTATGGGGCGAGTAAAGTGTGAGTTTGCTCGAACGGTTCGCGGCAAAATTTATCGGAAGAGATTTGTGTGCGACGCCAATGCTGCAATTTGACTATCGGAAAATATATTTTATGACGTCCACGGCACTTTGTCGGGCTTAATAGCGGTTTCGGAACGTTTTTTCGGAGATTCAGGATTTCAGGACCTCCGACGGCAGACCTGATTTGTTGGTTCGTGGTACCCGAATTTATGTTATTACTTTTTTGAGGAAAAAATTATAGAAATACCACTATCGTCCATTCAAGACTAAGGCTGAGTTGCACCACCTAAATTCACCGTGACTATAACGGTAACCGGTGTTTTTTGTATGGAGTTTGACAGATTTTTGACGTTTGCTAAAATTATAGAGATGGTGCAACCCAGCCTAACATTAGTTATTCTTTTGGCACATAATTTCGGCAGTATAGAGGTGATAACTATGTCGCTTAAACAGCAAAGAAGACGATATGCCCCTACATTAACTAAGGAGGCTTTTTGTTTACCGTAGATTTTAAATTAGATATTATTATTCACTTATCAAAATATTTATCATACAAAACGAAAGGGAAAACATGAAAACAGACTTTATTTATCTAAATGCAAGTACCAAAATATTTATTGTAATATTTGTACTTTTCTAAGATTTTTCCTTTTACCATATGCTTTCACTTTGCTGAGTTAGGAATTTTCATAACCGCAATTTGTCAAGAAGTGCTTGAAAACTATGGTTTATGTTTAGATTTTCTTTACACAAGGAAAATAAAATCGCTGCCGTAAATTGTTTCTCATGAATAAAATAATCGTTAAATCTTCTCTAGTTTAAAAAAAAATTAAGATTTTATAAATACTTTTGAATGTTAATAAACGTAAAAGATTAAATACGACAAGATGTTGATTATTAATGTTGTATAACTTAAGTTTATATTTTTGCTTACACTCGTAGGCAATCATTGTCCTTTTTCCATAATAAAATATGAACTTTACATCTCATTCAAGCCCGCGGCGACTGACTTTAAAGGCCTAAAATGATGGAAGACAGTTGTTAATCACCAAAAACAGAAAAACTACGCCCGTTCAATTTCAGTTCCCTTACAACTCAAAACCGACTGAATGTCTTTATTAGTAGAGTATATTTTTGTGTTGGTAGTAAGGTTTGAGTTGATAAGCATCGGGCAGATGCTGCGAAGAACCTGTTAATTACGAACGACTTTTAAAATACTAGTTTCGCAATAATTACTCGGTAGGGCGCGCGACGTACGGCGGCAAAAAGCTGAACAAAAATAACGCGTCTGTCTTGATAAAACTTGTTGATTGCAAGATCAACTGAGAACTAGTCTGAAGCAGTCAGAGATCGTTTTGTGCCTTCAATTAAATGGCATAAAGATTAGAATAAGAATTACGGTAGGTTTTTAAAAAGCTTGAAATGCATTTTAATGTGCTACTTCATTTGTTTTATAGAATGCTCGAAATGCATTTTAATGTGCAACTTCATTTGTTTTATAAAATGCTCGAAATGCATTTTAATGTGCAACTTCATTTCTTTTTATGTTGAAAGATACCTAATTTAACTTTAATAATAAAGGTGTTAAAAATATTTAGTGAGAAAGGATAGAATCTACCAATACTGAACATAGGTATTTATCTTAATTAATATTGGCTAGTATTTATTTTTGCGCCTCAATTTATACTTAATTATTTTTCTCGTTATTACATTTCTTTTTGTTTCTGTACAATAATCTCCAAGTTCAAGAGATCGCTTCCTTATTATAAGACCGCCTAAATGTGCGTGTCTATTTTACCTATCTATTGATTTTATGTCAATAATTAAAGGTTTTAAATATGTTCTATTCTTTACGCAAGTACATTGCTTTTCACTAGAATTGATACATTTACTACTTCTTAGTCTAAATCCATAGTCGTTCGTAACTACTTATTAAATTACCATCATTTAAACTTCCAGTTTAGGTTGAACAGAACAATGTGACATTGTGACTTTGTAACACAAATCTAAAGGGTCTGTTAGCACAACTATGCAGCATTTAAAGTATGTCCACAGTGTCACTTCTACAATGTAACTCATCTTTGCGATCCTGTAGGACAGCGGTCAGCTGGCGTCAAGGACATAAAACGCGGACAATGTATGTACAATTACTGCAGTTGGACGTCTTGTGCTCGTTCCAATTAATTTAGAACGAACCATCAACACGGCTCGTGCAAATAAAGGCATAAAACTACACGAATCTACAGTTTAATATAGAGTTAGTGTTCTGTAAGACCTATAATCTTTTATCTATGGTTAAAATGTAAATTGAGCTGCCATATCAAGATTTAGTTTTTAAATTATATTCTTTATGATATTTTTATCACAAAATTGTAACAGTTGCAGAATAAATTACAGTTTATGATCGCCTAGAGGCAGTCATTATAAGATTGTTAACAAAACTACGAAATCGACTAATGTTCGGTAAAGTGGTATAATTTCAGCTATTCTCGTTCTGCATTACTTACATTATTTACAACGTGTAACAAGGACAAAATTCTGATAATAATTTATGAAATATAGTAATGGAAGACAAATTGCATTTGGTAATACCGAGATGATTGTTAGATTGTATCTGACATTTTGTGCAAATAGTTCAAAGTGGTTATATCTTCACAATCCAATTTAGGTTTCTCTGGCGTCTTCTGTAAATAGGTATCTATTTCAGTATTACATTAGTAAAACCATAAAATTGCTATAGGAACATTAGAAGTAAAATTTTAGTCTAAATGAATGGTACAAAGAAAAAGAAATTCCACAAAATAGGTTTCTTGTTCTTTCACAGTTGTTTTTTCCTATGTAAAATAAGTTTTTGCTTCTGTGAAGCAATGTCAGTGTCAATTTTCCGGCCAAGCCAATATTGGCGCGAAACGTTACCTACACTAGTCCACCAAGTTTCACTATTTTTGTATCCCCTTTACTCACCTTATTTTATAAGCGAAATAAAAATAACTGCACACAAAAACTGAAAGTCAAAGCATGCGACAGCAAATATTTCTGCATCAAGCATCCTCAATACCAGACGATATAAAGACTTAATGACACGCGACCGGCACCAGGTTGAAGGAATCACAAAAATGACAAGTGATAAAAATATGAAAAAGAAGTACTTGATTGACCTTATAAGTAAGAAATGGGCTCAGAAATCTGCCCCAGTCAGCACCTGTCACCGATTAAATGGACAAGCAACATTGCAGCCGTTGTAATATTCAAGGCATAGACCATTTTTTGCGGGCAGTACTGGATGCGGGTGCGTTTACACATCACGATTGATATTGGAATAAAAGAGATTTATGCGATTAGAGCTGTAGATGTACAACTTAGTTTTATTCACAGTAATGTAAACCTTGAAAACTGAGTGTTTATACGTATGTACAGTCAAGGAATGAAAAGGTTCGTCAGTTTTCAAATTGATTCCTTCAACGAATCGCGAGCTCATATTACCTTTTGAAACTATGTTACAGAATAATCTCGAGTTAGAGAAAATAATCTTTAACTGTTCGTCAGTAAAGTTCAAAATTATTCAGATCAAAGTTGTTTGACGATTTATCTTGTCAAGATTATTATGATTGATAAACTAAAACCTTCTTGTTGGTTCAGCCTGCCATTATTATTTCTATTAAATAAAAAAAAAACTACATTTTGTAACATTGCATGGGATAGAAAATTAAATAAGCAAAACCTTATTCGTCAGCAAACGTCATATTTATTTAAATGTTAGCAGCACTGTTTCTTGCACTGTTATGTTGGCAGGTTTGACTCTTACAGTACCTAGTGCAAGCGAAAACCGACACTAAGGTGACGAACCTTTTCATTCTGCGACTGTACAACAAAGTTCACGTATGTACAGGTTTGTTAGGACGGTTCCCGCAGAAGTACATCTCCTTGTTCTGGCTATTGGACAACTTGTAAATTATCTACCTACATAACATTTGTTAATTTCTCATGTAAGTGACTGTAATGTTTTTAATAAGAAATAAATGTTCTTTAAACCTAGCTCTTGCACTTGTTTTATGACGAAGTGCATGATAACCAATAAAATGATTTCAAATAAATTAAAAATAACGTTTTTACAAAGTATGATGGTGATTCCAAAAGGTGTATTAATATTAATAACCCAGCACTTAACTTTTCATAAATGGTACTTTATCTACCAGGAAATAAATCAACAATCAAAACCGATTTCCCATGAAAAAACCTGAAAGATCCATCGATCAACTTGCGGTTTTAACTCAACATTATTGAAATAAGTTTTATTCATAGCGTATACTGAACCTTATTTTTACTGGAAAACAATTGAACCTTGCGGTTTCTAGTCCAGTCAATAAAGCATTATAGATGGAAAACTGTAGAACACAATTTCTGACTTCAGGACTTTATTTAGACTAGTTAGGAGGTGAACATAGCAAAAGTCCCCGCCCTTAGCCCTTGAGCCGGCGGGGAGAGGGGGGTTTAAAGGTGCCACTTTTCGGTTTTTCGCTTAATCCTCGGAAACTATGCGTTCTAGTGACATGACTACTTTGAACCAAAAAAAGCATATTCAATTTGATACAGGTGAGATAGACAAGTTTTTCTATAAATTGTATAGTTTTCGCGGCATCTGCTCTAGAAGGTCTGTAATATTGGAAATTTTATTTTTGTCTTACATGTTTCCATCAGGAGAAAATCGACTAAATCAACATTGAGCAATCATTCTAGACATGCGGGAGCATGTTAAGCCTATGCTCCCGCATGTCTATAGTGTTTGCTCAATGTTGATTTAGTCGATTTTCTCCTGAAAGGAACATGTAAGACAACAATAAAATTTCCAATTTTACAGACCTTCTAAAGCAGATGCCGCAAAAACTATACAAGATATAGAAAAACTTGACGGTCTCACCTGTAGCAAATTGAATAAGCTTTTTTTGGTTCATAGTAGTCATGTCACTAGGAGGCATAGTTTCCGAGGATTAAGCGAAAAACCGAAAAGTGGTACCTTTAAACCCCCCTCTCCCCGCCGGCTCAAGGGCTAAGGGCGGGGACTTTTGCTATGTTCACCACCTAACTAGGCTAAATAAAGTCCCGAGGTCAGAAATTGTGTTCCACGGATTTCTCTCTACACCGTCGTTAAGGCATTCATTGACTGGACTATTCGCCATATTTTATGTTGGTAAACCAATAAAATTGTTTTACCTAAATATTGGAAGTCAAAATAAGGACTAATATTAAACGTAAGTTTTTTTAGTCACTTTTAATGGCCGCTGACCAGATGGCGAAAACTTAAATCTGAAACATTTATTTTGTAATAAATGTTTACATTTGTTTATGTATCATATTATTATTACCGTACCTACCTATGCATTATTTGATACTTTCTTGTCTGATAAATCATTTTATCAGACAAGAAAGATCAAAATAATCAAAATTATTTTATTAATTGCATTGCTTTTTATGCCCATTTCGCACACGTAATTATGTAAACTGCCTAGACAACGTTTTTTTTTCAGTCATGACCTATTTTTCAACTTACTAAATCGTCTCGTAAACGTGTCGTGTCATATTAATCTCATTTTCCGACTTGTGCCACGACGGTTTACGGGTGAAAACGAGCTAAACTAGTTATCACTGAGTGCCAGGTGCATGCGAAAATAGATTTTAAATATAGATCATAATTACTACTGGCGCTCTTTAATTTCCTTTCGATAAATTAACAGACAGGTTGAAAAGGGTNTCTAAGAATGGGGATAGAGAAAGCAAGCGATGTTTGTGAGGTAATGATTGCTGTGATTTAAGAATGGCATACTCATTTGGAAATACTTCAATTTGTACTTTACGAATTATTAAATTTAATGCATTTTGAAGTTCTTGTGTTGAAAGATGACCGACTAATTTGTTATCTTTATGTTTACAATTGTGTATAAATCGTAATAAGTATGCCATTGAGCGTTGTAATGACATGAAATTTGATTTTTTATGAATAAAGCAGCTAACTACGTCCTCAGCATTACTATCTACTAAAGCGACTAAATAAGCATTAGGTTGATCATTGCGCGCTACTGCTGAAGAAACCAACTCTGGTAGATCTTGTTTCTCATTGGGCTTTTTAGGCCAATGGGTTGGATCCCGTAATAAGAAGGTGGGGCCTGACCACCACAAAGTAGAACCGCTGATAAGATCGGCCTTCAGCCCCCGGGAAACAAGATCCGCCGGATTGTCGGCCGACGGTACGTATCTCCACGTGTGACCCTCCGTGCTCTCCTGTATCTCGTGAACACGGTTCCGAACGAAACTTTTAAGTTCACCAGCCGCAGTTTTTAACCATCCGAGCACTATGGTGGAATCACACCAAAAGGTACATTTGTGAATAGGTATGGTTAAGGAAGCTAGAACCTTTGTACACAGTCTAGTGGCCAGTAAAGCAGCGGACAGCTCCAAACGAGGAATGCTAAGGGGCTTGATGGGTGCTACTCTACTTTTTGAAGTGAGCAAATAAACTTTGATTGACCCTGAATTATCGATTGAACGTATGTATATACATACTCCGTACGCTCGTTCTGAAGCGTCTGAAAAGACGTGAACTTCGTGCGTCACGGAGTTGTTTGTGAGTATCCAACGAGGTATTTTTAATTGATTAAGAAAGGGCAGTGTATTTGCAAAGGCTAACCATGATTTTTTTATTTCATGACAAACTTCCTCGTCCCATGTGCATTGTTTTATCCATAAACTTTGCATGATAATTTTAGCTTCAACGACACATGGACCTACAAGGCCTAAAGGGTCAAATATCTGACTAATAACTGAAAGTATGTGCCGTTTAGTTACTTTACTATTTAAATTAATATCAATAGAGAAAGACAAAAAATCTGTACTACAAATCCAATTTAATCCAAGTGTTTTAGAATTTGAATTTAAATCAATATCTGATAAATTTAATACTTCAGTTAATTCAGGGGAGGAAGGTGAAATTTGGTCAAGTATTTTTTGACTATTTGATTTGAATTTTCTAAGATGAAATTTGGCACTTTCTAACGTGGCTATGACGCCTTTGCAAATTCTTACCGTGTCCTCTATAGAAGATGAGCCTCCTAAATAGTCGTCGACGTAGAAGTCTCGCTTAATAGCCTGTTTCACGTCCTCGTCCTGAAGATGTTAAATTGCAATGAAATGAAAATATGCACTCACTAAATTGGGCTATTAGCAATTCTGTAGCGAAAAGAAAGGGAAAAAGAAGGAAATAAATTGGAACGAACTCACAAAATACCCAAACCGGCTTCCGATCCAAGTTCGTTTCCTCGCTACGCCTCGAACAATCGACGGGTCCAAAGTCCAACTCGTTGGTCGATCGGCTAAAAAGCTTCTTTCTTGAGCTTCAGTGGCTGCGATGCGTAGATTCTTCACCAGGGATAAGACCTGTCAGGTTCCCGAAGAAATCTTGCTGCTGAAGACCGCCCTGAAGAGCTCTTGAAATCTTGCGTACGTCGACAGTCCGATACTATTTCCTAATCGCGCGACTTTTTGCGAAGAAGGACCAATGAAAAGGGTCCTACTGGGAACTTAAATGAAAGAGTGGACTGTATTTCAATAGGGCTGGTTTAATAGCCGTTTACAATTAGGTTTAAGTATTAAACTACGACGTGGTGATACAAAATGGCGATCGCGAGTTGGAGGTCCGAACGAGTAATACGTGCTATGTACGGCTGGGGGCCCAATCGAGTGTGTGGCGCGCTCGGCGGACGGCGCGCTGCTCGTGGTGGTGGGATTCCTCCCGCACGTCTCCTCCCGTGCGTCAAGACCGGTCCGCGACACAGGTTGTCGTGTGTCGAGGCAGTCCTGACGCCTTTGAATCTTATTCGTTTTGAAATTAACTGGAATAAAATTCATGGTACTTTTGGTTTGATATTTGCTCTATATTTTTCGTTTTAAAACACTGTATTCATTATACCTAAAGTTAAACTTAGGAACTTTTGAAGGCCTCTGACATAACTGGGAACATATCCACCAAGTTATTTTACACTAGTAAAGTGACATTGTGTGAAAATCAATTCAGAACTCAAAGGCAAGTCTTGAGAATCTTTACTTATACAGAAGAAGAATTAGTACTTATGAGTTATTAAGCCTATCGATTAAAAAATGCTTCTCAGTACTTCGAACTCCAAAATGATGTCTTAGGCATATGAAGATTACTTTTTGCCAAAGAACCACTTTGGTCCCGCACCACTTCCATTATTCTATAAAAATCAAGCATGCATTGAGGGAATGTGGCCGCTTGGAGGTTTGTTTAGTGGCCACAATGCACTACGCTAACGAGTCGCGGGCCTGAATAAAACATTGCCGGTTTGGTAGGACAAGGGACGAGCAGTTGCGGGTTAAAATCTCTGCCTCAATTATGGGGTGGGACCAAAGAATTTTCAGAGCCATAATCTTAGATTAATCCGTATTTTAGAGGTAGCATCAAAGTTATTATGGGTACAAGATGGTCCCCTAATAAGCGTTCTAAACGAACTACAGTAAGAGGCGAAACAAGGATAATGCTCAGGATCTTAATCTTAGTCGCTAACTCGTGGTTGCGAATGAATTTCATAAGAAAACTCCGAATGTTTTGTTAGTGTGACAGTTAAATTACCTATCCAATCGATGTTTGGACACATGTAATGCAAAATGAAAGATTTGATTTGACATGATCATCAATGTCCAAGCTCTAAACATAATGATTAGTTTGAGCTTCAGGCCTTCAGCTTCAAGATTTTCGGTTTTATTAATTTATGTAATAAGCTCTACAATATCTACAGGAAGTGATATCACTCCATATAATTATTATGTGACATATAGGGTATCTGATCTAACATTTCCATTGGAAAAGATGAACTTTACATTGCGTGCATTATAATGTGCAGTGCAGCTGTTAATTGCACCATGCACCGGATTGCACCGGTCTCAATGTAAGTACCTGTTACAAGAAAACACTCTCATTCCTTTAAAATCACGTACCTAACTCTCAAGATCGCCGATGAGTCTTCATTAAAACCCTCCTTTTATCCCTTACACCATCTACCAAACAGGAACGTTTCACTTTGCACAATAGACACGGTTTGGCTGTAACCTAAATATCGGATTGTGGCGGTACAACGTTCTAGGGAAATGCTGTTTATTCTATTGAATAAAATATAATTCGGTGGACGCGCACCTAATAATTTGGAATCGCAAACGAGCGAGCGCAGTGGAAGCCGATTTGTGTTTCAAGAACTAATGCTCCATTGCAGAGTGGTGAGGAAAATATGTATTTTGGGGGAAATATAATAGTTTGTGATCATTTTGGCTATCATTACGAAGCAAATAGAGACAATACACACAAACCGTCTGATAAATGTGACACAAAATAAACTTGAGTGGACTAGAATATTTTTTTAAAAGCTAATTCTAAACAACAAGATGTAATAAATGAATATGTAGAGTCCTAAGTAAGCAATCGGTTTTAACTTTCGCGCGTATTCACAAACATCACTATGAGGTCTCACAGTGCGCGTGGACACACAGGGTTACACACAAACCAATCACAAAACACAAAACACAAAAAATTAGCAATTTGTATTACCCAAATTACTAATAGTCCCATTAGCCCCTCATGTTAAGCTTAATAAGCTTGTGTTACGAGTGGACTCACCACAATAGTCGAGCGGCGGTGGGATTCGAACCCGCGTTTTTGAACAATGTTTAGAGCTTTTGGAACGCAAAACAATAATAATGATGCCAACAAGTATTCAGTAGTACTTATATTATAACAATTTTATTGTATAAACACTTTCACTATTAACATATTGTGATGAACATATGATAGCATTCTGTATTCTTCCTTTCGCATATGTATACAGCCCTGAGGCGTCAACAGACCTTAAGGAAGAAGCCGCTTGTATATTTACGTTTACATTACGAACCATAATATTCCATAAGATAAGATAAAAGATATCTTAATTAAGTCGATATTATACCTAATTATAATAATCAAAACGAAACATAATGCAGTAAAATATTCTAATTAATACATCATTTAAAAATGTTTAACTTTTAACAATAATTTGACTTCTGGCTTGACCTCTGTTGATATCATATTTTCACCAAAATTCTTGGAAGTAGGTTCAAAAATCAAGAGTTTTTTAACTCACGGGCTAAGTTTTAATTACAAGACAAAGTTTAAAAATTAAAAGAGACCTGTTAAAGTCACTTTTACATGAAAATACATCAAACAAATTTTACAAAAATTGCGTTCGTATTTTAATGAAAAAATAAGATCATGCATCTATAACACTAACTTGAATTAGAAATGAGATGCCTAATAAAAAATCACAAAACTGCAAAAAAAAATTAGCTAGACGATACTTTTCTAAAAATTGACTAAGTATGGCCACCACCTAACTTTAACAATGACTATAACGATAACCGGTGCGTTTTGTATGGAGTTTGACAGATTTTTGACGTTTGTTAAAGTTAAATTAAGATGGTGCAACCCAGCCTAAGTATTTAGCTATGCTCGTGATAATATACGGAAGGGGACATAAATGATGTGACAGCTCTACTGTCACATACAAGTCGTGATACAAGTCTGAAGAACATCTGAAGTTAATTAATAAAATGAAATAAATAAATAAATAATAATAGCTCGTAGAGACGATGGCCGTTGGGGCAGGAAAGTTCTCGAGTGGCGACCACGGGCTGGAAGACGTAGCGTGGGCAGGCCTCCTACTAGGTGGACCGACGGTCTGGTAAAGGTCGCGGGAAGAGCCTGGATGCGGGCAGCGCAGGACCGTTTATTGTGGAAAACCTTGGGGGAGGCCTTTGTCCAGCAGTGGACGTCATTTGGCTGAAACGAACGAACGAACGAACGAAATAAATAAATGTTTCGCTGACGTTTGCCACAAAAAACGCTCTCCCGTGCCGCTCCCTTTCCTCAGGCACTGTATGTCTCAGTTAGCCGCTACACTTGTAGTTATACAGGGTGACTTTGCAGTCTCCAATTTTTTTTAAATAAACTCTTTAGAACAAATCCACCCTGTATAATTTTGATAATGTTAATTAATTTTCTGCACTGTTCGTAATGCGACTATAACTACCCATAACTTGCTGTGGTAATACAGCAGTTGCAATATGAGCACTTGTTACTCACGCTCCACCTAAGTGGTTCCGCGGTAATGCACACATACTCGTATTTGCATTTCATTACCGCACCGCCCTGTTTTGTTGTGCTTACAATAATAAAGACGTGTTGCGGGTGATGTGTGAACCCAGACATTAATGAGAAAGACTGGATCAAAATGTTTGAGCACTTTGTACTCATTTTGTATGGCAATAGCGAAATACTGTTGGATCAGGAATTGCGTAAGACTTAGATAAATTTCACAAAAAGTTCCTCGTACTAGTTTGCAAATGTCTAAATTTTATAAACTGTATATTGTTATAAATACCTATATCCATTAAAGTTCATGAAATTTGCTTCTGAAAGTTTTACTTATCACAGTAAAATTGCCACTAGGTAGGTACTTTTACTAACCAACAACATTTAGCTGGCACTTTACTAACTCGTGTGCCTGTGAATGAAACATGACGTGATAGACGTTTTATAAAACGGCTGACCAAACAGTTTATCCGCAACAGCTAATACTAAGCCCGCTTATAAACACCCTCCTTACAGCTTTCTAAACTGTATTAGGGTAGAAGTCTCAGTATTTGAATAAGCCCGTAGTAAACCACGGTGTTTTGCAAAAACCCTACTTATTAACCCAAAATTTTGGAAGTAAAATAATTATCATTGGATCATTGTTATCTTTAAACGAATAAATTGAATTGAATTGAATTGAATTATTTGATGACGTATGATTGTTTGCCTATTAATAGAGTAAGTATCATTATTTGCAATAAAACTATTTCTGGTAATAAAAGAACCAAAGTTCGTCCTACCAAACGGAGTATCTGTTATTTTACTATGACTCTTCAGTATTGAAATTGTGTGTCTTTCATTTTAAATGAAACATGTAGCGCAGAATGCAGAAGTGGAAATTAGTAGCACAACACTTTTTTGTCCAGCAGTGGACGTCAACTTTTCTTACGCGGTGGATCGCTTTCCTTCAAACTTATCCCGATTATAATTGAATATTTCGACAGATTTGTTTACAAGGGATGTTGATATTCATTAGCATCCATTCAAATTGCAAAACATCTTAACCGTGATTAACTTTGTCCAAACGAATCAGGAATATTTCGTTGAAGTATGTATCAATCCGTAGATTGATCTCAGAAACGGTCGCACAATTACAACAATTGGTCACAAACGTTGATCACACGTCGAATCACTGAGCCCACATTACCGGCTCACTAAAGCGATAAATTCGAGAGCGAAGCAGGAAATGAACGGCAGCGATCGGCTTATGCAAAACCCTGAATATTTGTTCACATCATACAAAACGATGATCGAACGAAGTGTATTGGCTGAAAGTACATACAAGCTTTTTAATACGATAACAAATTTTTGGTAATTTTTAAATCGCTTCCTCGAAGACTGAATTTAGAATGATCGGGTCTGTTCTGGTGAGCTTGGAAATTTAATTCAGAACCACCGATATTGTCATTTAATTTTTACGAAAACAGGATTAATAAGAAGCTAAGTGAAGGATTTAATATGTTTGAAAGTTGATAATGTGATGATATGATATCACGAATTTATATTGCATTAATTAATAAAATTGATCCTAATTAAAATTAAACCTTCAATCTTATTTCATTTTATAACGAAAACCTTCATAGTAAGTGAGCTGGTAGGTACCTACCTACTATTTTAGTTATAATTTTTTACGACCTAACTTCGCAAAATTTGGTGCCAGCAAATATTTAACGTTCCTATTTCCAATGAAACCAAAATTTCAGAAAAAAATATGATATCAATATGTCGGTTAATCAAGTCCAGTGCTTGTTAGATGACAATTAGCGTATAAATTATCAGATGTATTCCAGTGAAATCACTTATAAATGCCGTATCAAATGATATACATGCCAGAATTAATTAATATCAGTCCAATTGGTAGTCACTTAAGCGGAAGCAAAACAGTTTACCTAAATAATTAGCATAAATAAAACAAAGCATATTTCGGTTAACCACAGCGTCATGGATAGATCTATAGACTATGGGAGACGTCAGCTGTGTTGTAGTGATGTGCGGGATCTGTAGTTCATGTATCATAATTATCGATATTATTTAATGTTGAATTAAAAACAGTGAGTAATTCTGCGAAAAAATAATAAGTATCAGTTTTGTAAAATAGGACCCCAGGATAAGTTTAAATAGATAAATTAGGTACTAGGTTATCTATCACAGTAATTAAATTATATTAAGCCTATCTTGGCTCTTCTTTCTTATTGTCATATACAAAAAAATATTATACCTCACTTATACAACTTACCTGACCAAAAGGTTTTTGAAATAAAACTTAGTCTATGCAGAACGATACAATAATAAACGTTTAGAACTTCGTTCAGTTGTAAATTAAATGCAAATTTTGTCATAAGGCAGCATTAGGCTTGTGCTTGTTACCTTTGTTCATGCAGATCGATATCGATCAATTTATCATGTCGACACATGGCCAACACTAATCTGTTCCACCATGTTCACAGCCATTTCGCAGACTGTAAGTGCGTTCAGGAATTAATTTGCAACGCAAATGAGATCGAGCAATAAATAAAAAATATACGCAGACATAAATGGATGCGAAATGCATAGGTTGGAATATGCAGTAGTTGTCTGTGAACTTTTTGTAGCATTGTTCAGTAGTTTATTTCATTTAGGTATGATAATATTGAAGAAAATAATAAATCCGCAATTTCTGTAAATGTATTAACATATTCTGAAATACATTTATTTCACACTAACTGACCCGGCAATCCTCGAACCGATAACAAAAATCAATTTTGAAATAATGTTGATTAACAGGGATATGAAGGATTCTAATAATAATCTTGCAAATCTCTTTTCGTTACCAGATCTGAAATAAATATGTTTCAGTTAGGCTAATTAAGGGATCTTTCCCACGGTGTCATCCCGTTTTTTGCAGGAAGTGTCCCGTTTTTTTGCAAAAATCGCTTCATGCGAACTTGAAATTCGAAATTCAAACACACTTGTGTTCATATGACAGTCCAGTTTTGCTCTTGACGGGATCCCGTAAAACTAACCCTAAGGCCCAGAACAGACGGTGAAACGCAACTGCAACGAAACTGCAACTTTGTGATGATTCTGATGAATGAAACTGAAACTGAAAGTTTCAAACTGGTCGCGTCATGTGTGGTCTCTCAACGGACGCTATGGCAGAAACTTAGATGCAACTCAAAAGTAACTAGCAGTTGCAATTTCGATGCAGTTGCGTTTCACCGTCTGTTCTGGGCCTAACGGTTTGCTGTGAGATTAGTAGTAAGCGCTCTTTCACATTTAGGCAATTTAGCAGCGCGACAAACGCACTGCCGAAAATTTCATACTATGTGACAGCGGATGCATGCCTTCACATTATAAAAACCCTTTATGCGCAAATTGCCAAATTTGCAAAATGTCAAATGCGCAAATTGTCAAATTCGCTAAATGTCAATTTTTAAAAATGTCCAGTTGTTTAGGTTTAATAACAAAAGTCAAGTAATTAATTGGCAGAACTTTTAATCATTAAAATGTTAAGGTTTTTTGAAATATGAAACCATAAAATCGTAATATAAAGACATTTTTAAACATGTCATTTTGCGAATTTGACAATTTGCCCATTTGACATTTTGCGAATTTGACAATTTGTGAATTTGGCAGATTTCGACCGCTTGACAATTTGCGAATTTGACAATTTTCGCATAAAGGATAAAAACGCCGCTGCTGCGCTGCTGTCGCGCTTCTATCGCCCTAATGTGAAAGCGCTCTAAATATTAATATTATTTACTTGTCAATCTAGTTATTATTATTAGCACTATTCCCCTGTCGAAGCTTATTAAACCGACCCCAGTTAATCCTAACTAGGTCCTACCACGTGAGCGATCCCATTACTCAATTACCTATCGAAGATTAGTACTTTGGCGTGTAATTAATGATTCTGGTATTCAGTATCGAGATTAGGGCCCTATCTCACGACAATCCAGTTATGTATTATTATCTCAATACATACTTCCATAGTGAGGATTTACTTGAATGAAATAATAGGGGAGAGAGGAGATATTTTTCGGCCGTTTGGTGTAGTGGTTCAGAACGGACTACTATGCCGAGAGGTCCCGGGATCGATTCCCGGCCGGATAGAAATTGAAATGATAAATTTTAATTTCTGTGACGGATCTGGGTGTTTTCTATGTATAATATGTATGTTTTTTGTAAATACTCGTACATACATACATATGTACAAGCTTTGCTTAGTTTGGGACTAGAGGCGCAGTGTAAATGTCCAAGGATTTTTATTTATTATTATAGACTTATTACACAGACACACGTCATAATAATAACAGCACGTACACTTTGGTGCAATACATATGCATCAAAATCAAAACAACATCAAATCTTCAGAAAGTTTACTTAATAACTAACCATCAAATAAATAAATAAACCACCCAGACAACATATTGATGGAGTTAGCTTCTGTTTTGCCACGGGAAAATAGGGCTAATTACCATGAACGCTTCGCACCATTTGTTATTGAGCATTTCTAATTAAATTGACAGGCTCACCTACGAATGTGACAACACGCATGATTTCCCACGAGCTGTTGTTGGCTACAATGAAATATGCAAGCGTGACGCACGCGTGAAATAACGTTAGGCGTTAGGGTTCGGCCAAACCAACGCGATCACAGCGCGATCAGCCGGCGTGCAGCGATGGCGACCAGACCTAAATGCATTGATCGCCATCGCTGCACGCCGGTTGATCGCGTTGGTTTGGCCGAACCTTTACAAGTCTGTACCAACCCTCTGTAGAAAACTCGGCGACGGAACGTTCGCGTTGTCACCTACGATACGATTTTTAAATATCTCGTACGCGTAAAATAACGCTAGGCATTTATTTCTTTCTTCGAAACGATGCTTGTCTATTGGGCAAGCGATTCGATTTTAAAAATCCCGTACGCCTAAAGTAACGTGTACGTTAGGCGTTTCTTTCTTTCTTTGAAACGATACTTATTTTTCTTGGGCAAGCGTCAAGTATTGAATGAGAGAGACATCAAGAACTTTTTTTGTTGTTTTTTTTTTAAAACATGGTATATTTTATCAAAAAAATAATAGGATGGTAGTGAAAACGCTCACGCAGCTTTGCATTGTCGATAAAGTTCTGATATAATTTTTTGATATCGCCCGAGGGGCGCTTTGACACCGCCGAAGCGACTCCGATAAATTCGAATCTAAATCCAATATCTCTCTTTATAACTCGCGAAAGTATTTTCTGGTATGAAATCTTTTTTCAGTAGTCGGAATATTACTAGTTCTTTAAATATTAATCGAACGAGTGAACTTGCAACTTGGCTTTGTATGTCAAAGCGCGAACCATCTAAAAAGCTTTTAATTATTTATCATTAGTAATTAAAATAAGGTCCAAATTGTAACATACCATTATAACGCCCGTATTCACAAACGATGCTTGCTTATGTGAAGCAGCAAATCGAACGCACAGCATTGAATAGAGCTCTGTGATTGGTTCGTCCACGCGCACTGTGAGACCTCATTGTAATGACGTTTGTGAATTCAGGCGTAAATCTTAACGTAATCGTAACGACCACCAGTATCCTACTTGTGTAGTTATGTGTATCTTACTAAGGAAAATGAGGTCTACAATGTTTATCCTATTTAATATCAGTTAACAAACAAAATTAGTGTTGACACAAAATTGCTCCGCTGACTTAATTTCCCTGTATTTTCCACCCACACAAACAAATAAATAACTCACTCATAAACTCAAAGCCGTATATTTAGTCATCGTAACGCAGACGTAAACATCATAATGGTTTCTCGTATTGATTTTCCAATCACACATTCAATTTGGCCCGATCTCCCTCGACAGTTGGTGTGTCAATAATAATTCAGGGTAACTGTATACTGTTGAATAAAATGATTAACCTACGGGTGGGGTACGGCTGACCGGAGTTTTGTTACTGTCTGACTATACAGGCTGGTTTTTTTATGTAATACTAGCGGCCGCCCGCGACTTCGAGCGCGTCCCGTTTTACCCCCTTCATCTATCTTACGCGGTTTAGATTTTTTCATACAAATGTTTTTTCCCGCTAACTTCCGTTCCCGTGGGAATTTCGGGAATTCCTTTCTTAGTGCACCTCTACGGTACCTAAGCTACGTGCCTTCCAAATTTCAAGTGCCTACGTTTAGCCGTTTAGGCTGTGCGTTGATCTGTAAGTTAGTCAGTCAGTTTCTCCTTTTATATATTTAGATTTAGGTCAGGTTAAATATCTGAGAGCATACTGTGAGTATAGTGGTTTAGAAAGGACTACTGTGCCGAGAGGTCCCCGGTTAGATTCCCGACTGGGCAGAAGTTGAAATGATGAATTTTAATTTCTGTGACGGGTCTCGGTGTTACCTACTTACTCGTACTATGTTACGGATGTTAGATTAAGAACATGATTATACGAATTGTAAAATATTAAAATTATAGTATTTTCCCTTTGAACTACGAAAACATGTCAGACTGGACGTAATGCCATGTACGTAATTAATCAATTCGATAATAATGATGCCGAAATTACAGTCTGTAATTTGAATCATTGACATTCTGTAGTCCGATATTAATAGACCGTTCCACGAAGTCGGACCTTTCATCGACATTTGATTGGACAATTTGTTAGAAACAAAGAACACCCTCTATTGTTAACAAAATGTCAACATGGAAGCATCGCGAACATTGGTGGATATGACATAAATTTTATGTGGACCCTACTTACGAATCGAATGAAATAAAGAGCATACGTATATCGGCTCGGGTTACGTGCGCCGCCTGTGTTAATTCCATAGACTGGGTGTGCTTTAATTCAAAAGCTTACGTTTTACTTTTAAATTCTGTGAACTGGGGATAAAATTTAAAAGTTACAAATTTTAAATTTAAATACACTCCAAGGTAGAGCACAGAGCATTTCTAGTTAAAAAAAAACAATTGAGTACCTTCTCCTTTTCTGAAGTCGGTAAATTTGTGATTATTTCAACTTAAATCCACCAAACAATATGTATTAAATTTCATTATTGTTGTGTAGCAACAGTGAAAAATAAAATATTACTTGAATAGCTCGATATTTATAGAAGTTTTTGGCTATTTTGGGTGTTTCAAACCACTTAAGTACAAACTAATTGAAGCTGATGATTGTACCGTTTTGCTTCAATTCTTTCTTTTGGCAAGTACGAGTAGTACGAGTTCCCTTAACATTTTGAATTCTGGTATTTAAAAATCTAGCTAACAGATTGTTATTAGCTACCAACATCAATTGCTTCCACTCGCTTCCTCCCACAACTCGACCTCCCCTTCAAAAGCGATACACATTGTCATCGCTGCACACTGATTGTCACAGCTAAAATCAGTATGACAGCTCATTGTGGTATAATTACAGCGCATTGTTCATTTATGTGCCCCCGTATTGTCGGGATCATACAATCAGACTTAATAAAATCAGTTGTTTTCAACCTGCTTTGTTTTTTTGCATTGTAAAGGGCATGGAAAGAGCAACTGTTTCAATATGTTACAGTTTGTCCTTAGCGAAAATGTGCCATTGAATGAATATTGAAGTTGAAGTGGCAATGGGCAGGGCGTCCACCCACAAGGTTGACCGACGACCTCATAAAGGAAGGCGCTGGATGCAGGCCACCACCAACCGACCATTGTGGAAATCATTGGGGAAGGCCTATGTTCAGCAGTGGACGTCCTATGGCTGAAATGATGATGATGATGAAAGACAACATTGATTATTTCAAGAGGTACCTTCCTTGGAATAGTTGAGTTTATTCGAAGATATAAGGTTTGAGTTTCAAATAGATAATGCGTTCTGATATTTATCAGTTAAATATCATGATTGAAACATCGATTTCAATTTGCCTTTCAATATTTGACATTCGGTTCCTGAATATCTTGGAGATCAGTGCATAAAATAACACGAGGAACCGGAGTCAAGAAACCTGAACCCACCAAAAACATTCTGTAAAAAACTAGCCAAGTCTCGATGGAGCTGCTTGTTTATCTCTAAAAAGTAATGAAATCTAGACAAAGTCGTGCCAAGTCTATGGTTCCTTACTGCAATTTCTTTATTATTATAGTTAGTGTTGTGTGACTTGGCCGTTGAAGGGTACAAAACCAGGTGCTCCATGACACCATTGCACCAATCTGTCGCCAGAACCGCTACCCATTGACGATGGAAAATTGCCACTTGGAAAACGTTGATTCAATAACCAGTCAAGTAGGCTTGATAAAGCTGCGTATTTCAATAATACTCATGTATGAATCTTATAAAGATTGTTCAACGGCCAAGTCACAAAACATTAACTATAATAATAAAGAAATTGCAGTAAGGAACCATAGACTTGGCACGACTTTGTCTAGATTTCATTACTTTTTAGAGATAAACAAGCAGCTCCATCGAGACTTGGCTAGTTTTTTACAGAATGTTTTTGGTGGGTTCAGGTTTCTTGACTCCGGTTCCTCGTGTTATTTTATGCACTGATCTCCAAGATATTCAGGAACCGAATGTCAAATATTGAAAGGCAAATTGAAATCGATGTTTCAATCATGATATTTAACTGATAAATATCAGAACGCATTATCTATTTGAAACTCAAACCTTATATCTTCGAATAAACTCAACTATTCCAAGGAAGGTACCTCTTGAAATAATCAATGTTGTCTTTCATCATCATCATCATTTCAGCCATAGGACGTCCACTGCTGAACATAGGCCTTCCCCAATGATTTCCACAATGGTCGGTTGGTGGTGGCCTGCATCCAGCGCCTTCCTTTATGAGGTCGTCGGTCAACCTTGTGGGTGGACGCCCTGCCCATTGCCACTTCAACTTCAATATTCATTCAATGGCACATTTTCGCTAAGGACAAACTGTAACATATTGAAACAGTTGCTCTTTCCATGCCCTTTACAATGCAAAAAAACAAAGCAGGTTGAAAACAACTGATTTTATTAAGTCTGATTGTATGATCCCGACAATACGGGGGCACATAAATGAACAATGCGCTGTAATTATNCGGCAGTGTTTGCTTCGCGCTCGACTTGGCGGGGGCACTGCCGTGCCCCCAGATTATGCATGTGCAAAGTTCGGCGAAGGAATAAACTTTAACAGCTCTATAATTACGCAACATCGATTCAGATAGCATCGGCGGGTATCGGGAATATCGAGATGCAATCGATTCATCGTACGTCCCGAGATCCGATTCCAATGACCGCGTCCAATTTTATTCAAGAAACATTTAGGGCTAGATAAGATCTGAGTCTCGGGTTCAGTCTTTAAAACAATATGCGGGGTCGGGCGTGCCATTGTGCTTCCAAGCTGGTATCTTCTGACGAACTAGAAGAGTTAATACATGGTAAAACAGGTGCCTATGAGTACCTATTAAGTTCCCTTAATTATTTGGATACTTTTTGAAAAAGCATAGATTTTGCCAAAACAAAATAGAAGAAAAAATAAGCTACTATTTATCTTACAGCTACAGCTATTTTTTTACATTTAACTAATGCTGTAATTTAAACAGGGCCCCACATTATTGGTTTAATTACTTAAATTAATTTGGTCTTTTCAACTTTTTCTTAAATTAATTTCTTTTTGTAAAAGTTATTTGATTTTTTAGTAATGTTACTCTTTGTACGCCACATAACATTACAAAATAAACGGAATGTTTTAATGTTAAAAAGTATAACGTGTAATTTAACATAAAATAAAAACTGACTAAAAAGAGCACCAACGCCCTTAAAATCTTTTAAAATTAGCAACAGTTATCTGTAGGAGCGTAACAATTTCGCGATCGGTAAATTTCAGAGATAACGAACGATACACGGAAGCGAAATCAGGACGAAGATTGATCAACTCGAAAAAGGTTTGATAAAAAAGTTCTTAATCGCCACATCTGAGGGGAGTTCCAATTATTATTAAAATCGTTTTCGATAAAATCGAGTTAATGACGAACTCTATAAGGGCGCGTCTTCATCGAGCCGAGATTCCGATCAAGTACACATCGATGGTGAAGAAAATTGATCCGTTATTTGGCAGAAACTTTCAGTTACTCGTAAAACTGAAATTCGTGTGGAAATATCTGATTAAAAATATCCGTCAAAAGTACAGTTATATTAACAAAAAAGAATAAAAAGTACATACCTTTAGTGAAGACAGCGACTTGAAGAATTGTGGAACGCGAACATTTCAAATCTTCTAAGATGATGTTCTTTTCCAACCGGGTAACATGGAAAGCATTGGGGGAGGCCTATGTTCAGCAGTGGCTGAGTTCCTATGGCTGAGATGATGCTGATGATGATGATGATGATGATGATGATGATGATGTTCTTTTGCGTTCGCTTTGGTTTCTAGAAGTCATACTAAAATGTCATAACAAAACTTTGCTCCCTTGTCCCCGTACGGGTGCTTTGCTTGTACCTACGGGATTTGGACTCGCAACTGCTAACATCCTAGACTAGTCTAAATCTAAAGGCCATTATTAGCCGCTATTATCGCTACAATGATCGGATGCTCCGCTTACATTCTCAGTGTAGTCGCACCTTTAGGCGATCGACAGCGTACCAACTTTGAAATTGATTTCATTCCACGGACGCGAGTCGATGCCGCCCGATATCGGCCCGATATCATTTGCGGATGCTTTCCGCGTAACCTTTAAAGCGGTTGGATGCAAAATAGCTGAATTTGTTTTTGGTGCGTGCATTTGCGGTGAGGTGGGCACGTAGTGATAAAGTTTTTTGTTAGAATAGTTCAGATTTCATTACACTGCCGTTTCAGCCAAATGACGTCCACTACTGGACAAAGGCCTCCCTCAAGGATTTCCATGACGAAGCTTCAAGGTGGACCGACGATCTGGTGAAGGTCGCGGAAAGTACCTGGATGCGGGCAGCGCAAGGCCGGTCGTTGTGGAATTTATGGCATTAGATCAACATTTCAGAGATTATTGATTTTTTTTATCAACCGTCTTACTTAATACCCATGTTACACCAAATAAAAAAACAAATGAAAACACACTTGTCGCATTTAAAACCCTTTGATGACAACGCCGCGTAAAGAGAATATTCAAATTCATGTTCTCGTCAATATCGAGATGGGAAGCCGCTGAATACAAATAGGTTTTTGTAAGTGGTTAAGAATAAGTAAGGCTTTTACTCGTGGATTTGCGTGAAATTCTCTAGAATTAAACTCTAGTTTCCTGGTAAAATAGTAGCCTAAAACAGTCAGTGTATATGTTAAGTAGCTACCTACTTACTACTACTAGTTTTTTTAGTTAGACCTACGTCTAACTAAAAAAAACGGTACTTTTACTTTACAGCTTCCCACTTCTTCTTCTTCTTGTCGTGTCGACAACAAACCTACACAGCGTCGGCCCAAAACTCTGCCACAAGAATGAAGCTTCCCACTGTTATAATAGTAGTCTAATAGGTAGCTTACTTTCAACTCATCCTAATCATGATGCTCATCAAGATAGAGGACAAATGTCAGTGAGATGAACACCTACGTCACGGATATTATTAAATATTCAAAAATGTTTCTCAGTTTGAGACTAAGGCTGAGTTCACCACCTAACTTCATATGTAACTTTAACAATAACTGGTGTTATTTGTATGGAGTTTGACAGATTTTTGACGTTTGTTAAAGTCAAAGTAAGATGGTGTAACCCAGTCTAAGTAATTGGTGCTATATCTATCACAGTACGCTGAGCGACACACACACGCGAGAAGTAATCATAAAATGTACTGACTGATATTTCACCTCTTTACAAAATTGGTGTAGATTAAAACAACATTATGAGGGTGTGCAAACGCGAAGCTGAAAGCTTTTAAATGTCTATTAATTTACTCAGCTTTGGACATTCGTCACATTGTGTGTTTGCTAATTTTCCAGTGACACTCGTATAATCACACGGAGCTTATGAAAATACAGCTGGCGAGGTCGGCAAACATGCGTAAACAAATATGAAATGTTTGCGTGAATATGTACTTACTAATGGTACACCCGATACGTTTAGTATGTACCTGTAATAAAACCTATTTACTAGTAAATATCGCTGATATAAATATTACATTTTATATTCATTATGCGCATATTTTGCCTTAATTTATTTTATTTATTAGTTTTCAAGGCGAGAGTGAATAGGCACTTACAGGGCAGATATTATGTACCATCCTAGACTGCATCTCACTTAACACCAGGTGCAATTGCGGTCAAATACCTGCCTTGTCTAGCATAAAAAAAAACGAAAATAAAGAGACAATATATTGAAGTAGGTAGGTAAGTACATCATCGGCAGCGCTAATGGTCGAGTTTTGAAATTATTTGTCAACTAGCTTTTGCCAGAGGCTTCATCTGCGTGATATTTAGTTTGTCACAGATCGATATAAATTATAGCCTATATGTTATTCTGGGTTATCTATACTTATAATAAATCTGTAGAAAGGTCAATTCTGTACATGAAATATATTTTCAAAATAACTATCAGGGGGTGATTAGTGATCGATACTGATGCCAAAAATGCAATCAGTAAAATTTTTGTCTGTCTGTCTGTCTGTCTGTCTGTCTGTCTGTCTGTCTGTATGTTCCTTATAGAAACAAAAACTACTCGACGGATTTTAACGAAACTTGGTACAATTATTCTTCATACTCCTGGGCAGGTTATAGTATACTTAGGAATTCCCACGGGAACGGTAATTAGCGGGAAAATCTTTTTGTATGAAAAATCTAAACCGCTTAGGTTAGACGCTTGAGGCACGCAAGTATCTTAGTAAACTTAAAGCTTAGTTACAACAGGTTATTGCAAAATTCCCACGGGAGCGGGAATTAGAGGGAAAATACTTTTGTATGAAAAATCTAAACCGCTTAAGTTAGACGCTTGAAATTTGGCATGGAGGTACCTTAGTAAACTTAAAGCTTAGTTACAACAGGATATTGGAAAATTCCCACGGGAACGGGAGTTAGTGGGAAAAAACATTTGTATGAAAAAATCTAAACCGCCTAAGATAGACTCTTGAAATTTGGCATGCAGGTACCTTAGTAAACTTAAAGCTTAGTTACAACAGGATAGGTACTGCAAAATTCCCACGGGAACGGAAATTAGCGGGAAAAAACATTTGTATGAAAAAATCTGAACCGCATAAGATAGATGAAGGGGGAGTAAAACGAGATCCACGCGTACGAAGTCGCGGGCGGACGCTAGTTAACAATAATACTGTAAAGTTTCATCAAAATCCGTTTAGCAGTTTTTGCCTGAAAGAGTAACAAACATGTTAATACTTACTTATCAATGGCGATGATTGCCTATTGTTAACTCCTTTAAACAAACATTTTGCTCTGTAAGCTCTACTCCAGTAGATCACAAATTGAGAGTTACAAGTACTTCCATAACAGCTCACGTCTTTAATTACTTAATTTAAAATCTTTATGAGAACGCCCTCCTGCTCTCTACTGCGGTAGACGTTTGTGTGGCAATTACAAATGCTTATTACAATTTGTGAACAAACAACTGTATGAAGCTCACGAAATTTTAATTGGACAAATTCTGCCGTTGCAGGAATCTCGTTAATTTACCTTTGCCATTTTATTTTGAGTACGAATGAGTTTTAATTTACAATGTGTAAGTAATTTGAATATTATTTCGTTCGTTCGTTCGTTTCAACCGAAAGACGTCTACTGCTGGACAAAGGCCTCCCCCAAGGATTTCCACAAAGACCGGTCCTGCGCCGCTCGCATTCAGGCACCTCCCGCGACCTTCACCAGATCGTCGGTCCACCTAGTGGGAGGCCTGCCCACGCTACGTCTTCCGGCTCGTGGTGGCCACTCAAGAACTTTCCTGCCCCAGCGGCCATCAGCTCTTCGAGCTATGTGCCTCGCCCATTGCCACTTGATTTTAGCGATTCTGCGGGCTATGTCAGTCACTCTGGTTCTCCTACGGATCTCCTCATTTCTGATTCGATCACGCAGGGAGCGCCCTCTTGCTCTCTACTGCGGTAGACGTTTGTGTGGCAACAAAATGCTTATTACAATTTGTGAACAAACAACTGTATGAAGCTCAAGAAATTTTAATTGGACCAATTCTGCCATTGCAGGAATTTGAAAATTGCCTTTGCCATTTTATTTTGATTAAATTAACAACGTGTAAACAATTTGAATATAATTTAGGTAACTACAATTTTAGAAGTAGGTAAGCACTTTTTAAGACTGCGTGTTTAGATGTGCACATCGTAGTGATCAAGGCGCTCTGGACGCAGGCCACTACCAATCGATCGACATGGAAATCATTGGGGGAGGCCTATGTTTAGCAGTGGACGTCCTATGGCTGAAATAATGATGATGATGATGATCATTGTTGCGGGCAGTTTGACCAGCAATGCTTTTTTGATATTATTTATGTTTTTTTTTACTTTTTTTTAATATTGTTTTTGGATTTTGAAGTTGCTTTTTTACTGTCTCTTCAAAAATCAACAAAATCAAAATTATCTTTATTTGTTTAGACTAATTAAATTAGTTCTTGCAAATCGTCAAATGCTCTTAAGGCGCCTATACATGTCTCATTCTTTTTTTGCCCTACCAGCGCTTCGAGACAAACATTTGGCAAGTGCTGAAGTCTTGTCCGGTCTAGTTTATGTTTTGAGCTAATATACTGTTTTTGCCCCTCCCATTAACAATCATAATGATCGGTTGCTAGTCCAGTCAATAAAGCATTATAGATGGAAAACTGTAGAACACAATTTCTGACCTCGGGACTTTATTTAGCCTAGTTAGGAGGTGAACATAGCAAAAGTCCCCGCCCTTAGCCCTTGAGCCGGCGGAGAGAGGGGGGTTTAAAGGTAACACTTTTTGGTTTTTCGCTTAATCCTCGGAAACTATGCGTCCTAGTGACATGACTACTATGAACCAAATAAAGCTTATTTAATTTGCTACAGGCGAGACCGTCAAGTTTTTCTATATCTTGTATAGTTTTTGCGGCATCTGCTCTAGAAGGTCTGCAAAATTGGAAATTTTATTTTTGTCTTATATGTTTCTATCAGGAGAAAATCGACTAAATCAACATTGAGCAAACACTATAGACATGCGGGAGCATGTTAAGCCTAGTTCCAGGGAGGGGATTGCACCGTGCGTATATTTAGACGAACTAATTGTAGCCACTTTTGACTCCTCATCATTCAAAAACTACTGTGCATTAACACTTCAAATTTGGCTCATATGTTGAGACTTGCAAGATATACATCAGCTTCAAATTTCATAAATATGCCTTAAACGGTTCTTTAGGTATTGACGTCCAAAAATCTACACGTCTGACCTATAGACCAAATTCTAACCACTTCCAGATGACCTCGAAGGTTAAAATTTTGCATCCAGGAAGGTAGTTATGTAAATACAAAGGAACAAATAAAAAACCAGTAAATTTTAACATTTCACAGGTGATAGATAGATTTTAGTGTTCTAAATGTCGATTTTTGAACGTCAATACCTAAATAACCATTTGAGGTATACTTATGAAATTTAAAGCTGATGTATATCTTGCAAATCTCAATACATGAGCTAAATTTGAAGTGTTAATGCACAGTAGTTTTTGAATGATGAGGAGTCAAAAGTGGCTACAATTGGTTCGTCTAAATATACGCACGGTGCAGTCCCCTCCCTGGAACTAGGCTTAACATGCTCCCGCATGTCTATAGTGTTTGCTCAATGTTGATTTAGTCGATTTTCTCCTGATCCCAACTAATATTATAAATGCGAAAGTAACTCTGTCTGTCTGTCTGTCTGTCTGTCTGTCTGTCTGTCTGTCTGTTACGCTTTCCCGCTTAAACCTCGCAACCGATTTTGATGAAAGGCATAGAGATAGTTTGAGTCCCGGGAAAGAACATAGGATAGTTTTTATCCCGGTTTTTGAAACAGGGACGCGCGCGATAAAGTTTTTCTGTGACAGACAAAATTCCACGCGGGCGACGCCGCGGGCGGAAAGCTAGTACAAGATATAGAAAAACTTGACGGTCTCGCCTGTAGCAAATTGAATAAGCTTTATTTGGTTCATAGTAGTCATGTCACTAGGACGCATAGTTTCCGAGGATTAAGCGAAAAACCAAAAAGTGTTACCTTTAAACCCCCCTCTCTCCGCCGGCTCAAGGGCTAAGGGCGGGGACTTTTGCTATGTTCACCTCCTAACTAGGCTAAATAAAGTCCCGAGGTCAGAAATTGTGTTCCACGGATTTCTCTCTACACCGTCGTTAAGGCATTCATTGACTGGACTATGCATCTTTTGACGAATGTTCCGTATTTGTATAATGTTGAAGATAGAACAAAAAAAAACACAAAGAAATGAATTTAATTACAGTTACGAGCTGTTAACAACAGTCCAAAAAACTTTGACACCCCTGACACTAAGGAATGAGTACACTGGTGTTTTCGTAGTCCACTTCATAAGATCATTATCTTTTTATTACCATAGATGTGTACCACCTTTAACCAAAGTGTCGTAAGGGTTGAACCGAATGGGAAACGACGTGCTTCGCATTGGAATCGTTCCCATTAACTCGCATAGCTTTTGAGATGTAAATGAGGTTTTTTTTTCTTAATAAAATCTCTTCATTGAATATTTCACCGGCGTTTGTGACCGAATTTATTTCCTTTCCCACTCTGAATGCTGAAAATTTAAAAATCAGCGGCTCAATACTTATAAATTATTGCGCGTGATTTTTTGCGGGTCTCAATATCGATGCTGAATATAAAGGGTTTCAAATAAGTTCCGATTGGCAGAAGGTAGATTATTGTGACAAGTTTTTGAGTAAATTACCTTTTCGCGTCTATTTAAATGTATTGATCTAAGAACTTTTCACAAACAGTCGATTCTTTTATGTCATTGTACCGAATTCTCTATTTAAGCCACGGCCTTTAAACAGTGAATTTTTTGAAGCCAATTTTGCCACAAAGCACTTTTGACTTTCAAATTTAATTTCGCGCAAAATTTTACAGCACTTTACAAATAGACTGCACCTAAAATCAGACCCAAATGTTTCAATATATTTCGTATTCATGGCAGCCATAAAAGTGTCTGCGAACACGAATAGGGTAAAGGTACCAATGATGGTCCATTGTTCGATCGTACGCCCCTAGCCGTGTTGTCACATAATGTCAGTATCGGGGGCTCAATGTGTCACCCCTGTCAGACGAGTGCACTTGCCACGCGTTATCCTGATATGTAAGAGGGCGAATACACTTGATACATTTCACGATGACAGTTGACAACTTTAACTGTTTGAAGTATCTCAAATCAAATTATAATTCCGCTAAACAATTCCGTTCGACTTACTTCAACTTTTCCAGAATCAAGATAAAAATAAAAATAACTTTGTGTCTCATGCGTACATAAATATTATCATATTCAGATCAAACTGATATCTTGCAAGTATTCTGCATTTCTGACAAGTAATTTAAAAGCGTTTGCATTAATTAAACATCGTATCTACTCCTATTACAACATTTAATATATTTGATCTATTGCAATATTTAATATTTTTTGCTGTTAAAATATTATTAAGTGTGCCAGTTCCTTTACAATTGCCCCGCTACTTTGAATGACGACTAATTCCATTGTTAACGCCCCGGCATATGCCCATATGGGCAACATGGCAGCGATTTAGGACGGATTGCCAATATTCGGAGTACATTTTGAACTAAGCTCGGGTTATTTGCAAAGATCTTCCGTAGATAGCAATAATAAGCCCTTTGGCTTTGACAATGGTTTTTATCTGTAATCAAAAAGTTTGGGGTGATAAGTTCCTCCCTAATACCGCTTCCATAGGTTGCGCTTTTCGTTTCTTGCAAAATATCCAAAAGTTTTAAAGAAACAAGTGTATTGTCTATAATAATTATTTTGGCTTGAACCCTAAATTATTTTGCGAAAATTACTTAAGAGAACAACTAGCAAAAAAGCATTATATTAAAATAGCCGTTGCTACTCTGTTTTATCAAATGTTTATACCTATGAAAAAAGAAAACGGAGTTACCTAGGTAACTTTTAGGTCACTTTTTTAATTCTACAATTACTCTTAAAATCTCTAAAATCTATACAACACTGCATTTCGTTTAAATTTCTATTACTGTCACTGCAATGCATTTAATATTAATTGGTAGTAATTAGTATTTGTGGCTGCCGCGTCATTAATTTCGGCACCTGCAAATTTATCATTCTAAAACAATTCATTTTATTTGCACGCCGAAAAGCGTATTTCAGTAAATTGCAGTTTTAAAATTCATTTTTAGGATACATCATTTTTACGAGTCAAGATCCTAAAACGAAGTGTTTTAAAGCCCAAAATTTTCACTAATAAAACACCGGTGTTATTATAACGCAATTGTATTTTAGAGCCAACAAACAATTTAGACTCTCATAATTATTTTGGCCCAAATACAGAGAATGGCGAACGCGAAAATATCAGAGCGACACGAGGCCGTTAAATCGCTAACAAAAACACAATTAGCAATTGAACAAGGGTGGAAGTACAATGAACTTTAGAAGTAGAATGTCGTAAGTCCATTTATTCTTAAGTGTAGTTACGGCATTTTGCTATCGCATGCTAGGGTGGGTCGCGCTTGGTACAGTTACCCTAATTTGTTATTTCTGTCAGTCGCTCGGTGAACTTGTGGTTACCTTATGCTAATAAATGGATCCCACCCCACCGATTGATATACTGTATGAGCATAATCGACAAAGGTCGGTTTAGCGGAGCAGTTTATGATGTGGTTCACTTTTTACTTTACTCCATATTTTGTTGACTCTGGAAACGATATGTCTCAGTTTCAGGTAGGTACTAATTATTGTGTAAGCGCGACAAAAAAAGGTTAATATAGGTACGATAATTGGCAAATAAATTAAGTATCCACATAACACATAAAGATTTATTACTTATTTACCGCATATTTTCATATTTCATGTACCTCACTTAGATAGATCTTAATAAAAATATACTTAGGTCAGTTTCAACTTATGTAAAACTCATAAAACTAATTTTATTCTTGCTGGTAGGCTTTTAAAAAGCACTTTTACACGGCTCAGTATTAACCCTACCTACCACTGTTTCGGGACAATAAATGGGCCAGTGCTGAGAAAAAGCAGCGCAAGAAACTCACGCTCACGCCCCTATTCACAAACATTACTATGAGTTCTCACAGTGTGCGGTAACGCACATGGTCACACATGAACCAATCACAGAGCCCTATTCAACGTTGTGCGGTCGGATTTGTTGCTTCACTTAAGTAAGTATCGTTTGTGAATACGGGTGTTAGTCACTGTAATATTAATAGAAAAAGTAAATCTGAATAATGATACACTAAAGACCGTAACTAGTCTTGGGCTGAGTTGTACCACCTAACTTTGACAGTAAATTTAACGATAACCGTTGCTTTTTGTATGGAGTTTGACAGATTTTTGACGTTTGTTAAAGTTAAAGTCGGATGGTGCAACCCCTAAGAGATCAGCTAAAAGTCATCGCACAACATTTTTCACCTAGATAACTTGCACATTCATCTTTCTAGTTAATTGATTAATCCAGTAAACTCAGTTCATTTGTCTTTTCTTGAAAACCATTTGCCAACAGTATGTTACGTGACAAGCTTGGAACAATATTAATCTCTCGATCATTCATCTTTTATCGCTCAAGGTTGCATGTACGTCCACAGCACATCGGACTATACATTTTTATCAAAAAATCAACCCTATTACAAGTACGTAAGAGTCCACAGTGTTCAGCTTAATGTGCCGTCTCTGTACGTATCAGCTCGAATGTAATAAATCAGCTGCTAAAGCTATCCTTGGGCCTTGAGCACGATGCTCTCCTATTGTTAAGAAAAAACGAAAGAGGATTAAAGAATGTTCTTTATTCAAAAATAAATAAACAATGCGTGGAGAAAATAGGTCGCAACTTTTTTTCTTGGTTATCAGTATCACCAGCCTGTGTCCAAAAAGTTTTAACCGTATAATGGTGTACAAAATACTGACCATGTTTTCCAATACTTCTTCATTTTAAATAAAAACTTTCTCTAATAATAGAATATGATAATTTAATCAACGAAAAAAGGTTTTGTATTTACAAGGTATCCAAAATTGAATTCCTGACCTGATTTCGAATTTACCCACGCTTCTTCCTATTTATAGGCTAGCTTTACACGATAAAAAGAAGTTATCTTTTCACTAACATGTATCTTCTCAATTGCCAATATGCATGCCCCTCAACAGTACTTAATATCGCGATAAACGGCTCCAATATCGCTCTCAGACCGTGCCAAGACGTAATAAACGCATGAAAAGTGTTACCACAGGATCATTTGTTGTGCAATCTAGATCATCCCTTGCAACCCCTATTACCGTGCCTTAAGGCTCACTTTATGGTGGATTTAAACGCTAATATCTAGGATAAAATTAATGATGCGTGTACTGGATATCGTTTGTTTATCGAAACGCGAAAGTTACTTCGTTTGCGAATTGAACTCGATTATAGTTTGATTAACTAGCAATATTTTTACTTAAACTAAAATACCAGACAACTAGGTATTTAAATTGGCTCATTTACGTAATTATAGGGTAATACATGTAAAGTACATTCGATAGCATATCAGACAGTATATTTATGTCGTAAAATAGCAAATTTTACTACCACATAAATTGTAAGTAGGCTAGTGTTTAAATATATTAGCTTGATGTGCTTTACATTGATTGTTATAATTTTGAAGCTACTTTAATGAAGGCGCAGGCTGAAATAGGTAGTTTAGTTAAGTTTTAGGTGACGTTTTTATGCATTGAAAATACAATATAAACCAGCATCGATATTATATGTAGGTATTAGGTACGCACTACATTTCGCGATCACTCGTTCTGTGCAACTGGAATGTATTGCATGCAGTGCAACTTCTTTAGTGCGACTTTGACATTCATAAAGCGATCTAGCGCTGCATGTTTTAAGCTTGGTTAGACGACAGAACTAATGCAGCTGCTGCAGCGAACTTTAGTTTAAATCCTTTCCTAAACGGAGCAAGAATTTTGCTTACGATAGCTTTTCTATTCATAATAATATGATTTTTAATAGCGAAATGTTACTCATTGACTGACTGACTGACTCACTCATCACGAAATCTCAGAAACTACAAGTGCTAGGAGTCACAAATTTTGCATGGGGGTTCCTTTTATAACGTAGGAGCTCACTAAGACGGAATTTTGCAAGATTCAACCCCCAAGGAGGTAAAACGGGGTCCACGCGTACGAAGTCGCGGGCGGCCGCTAGTGCTTTATATCCCTATGATTTCTAAATCCATTTCATAAACAGTTAAATCACAACATGGCACTCGCTAAGTAACGCGATAAACTGAACAATACCGGTCCCGTCACTCGATACTAGCAAATGACCGGCCGATTTGTCATGTGATATCAGACACCATAAATCGTGGTCCCATTATCATAGCCTTCGATATGAGGTCTAAATAAATCTTGCATGGTTTGACTTTTTGAGAACTGACGCGTTTTGGAGTGGTTTAATGTTAGAAGTAGAAGAGAGTGTAGTGCCCGTTTTCGACATCAATCCCTAATTTTTAAAGTGACCTCTAGGGTAACTTAACAGGCAGGCATTTTGTTTTCATAGGGGTCACTTAAAAATAGGGATTGATGGTGAAAACGGGCAAAAAATCAAATAGTTACATAGGTTAGTCAGTGTCAATTAAAACTGCCGATTTTATTAATGTCTCAGATATTACAAACAGGGTTAGGTTTGGTCGTTATCACAACGCTTTATAGTACCTACACTAGGTAGTGACCCGCCCCGGCTCCGCACGGGTGCTTATAAATCTTCTTCTACCAATCACTCTATTTATCATTGAAAACCACATCAAAATCCGTTGCGCAGTTTTATTGATCTTAAAGAACAGACAGCAGGAGCGACTTTGTTTTATATTATGTGAAGCTAGATGAAAGTAGAAGAATATTGGTGTTTTATTCAATTAGCGTAAGAGAACAGAGATCTAAATATTGAGTGCTGAATCAGTTTTATGCAAAGTTGATGTTAGTAGAGCCCAAATAAATAAAATTGATGATGTTATTATTTGCTCACTTTTAGCATCGTTAGGGTTAAAGCTAAATAATACCTTTGTAATAAGTAGATAGATATTTTTCGATAGGGTTACACCGACATTAGTCACAGACTGAAATCAGCCAGTCCTTAGCTGAAAGTTTTAGTTTTTGGCTAAAAAAGTCGATTACAAGAAAAATTGCAACGACTTATCGTTGCAATTTTTCTTGTAATCGACTTTTTTAAGGAATTTTCTAAGGAAAATATTTTTCAATGAGGATTTGGCCCCATAAAACTCTCCTAACAAATCCAAAGCTTTTAAAATCTATTTCAGCATTTCTTGCGTCATAATCGTATGCAGTTTTAGACATTTTCGCGAATCAGTAATGCAGGCCTTAAATCAGCCAGCTGCATTTGCATATGACTGGGGCGACAAAGAACAAAGAGAGATTTTTTTTCTTTTTTTCGGCAACGGCTATCAGCAAAGGCATAACTCAGGCTATCTGCGGCCTGTGAATCATTCGAGTTTGGTCGAAAAAGTTTTATATCATAAAGGTAAGGCCGTATTTTGTGTTGATACGGAAAACGCTGGTTTATTTTGAAGCAAGATGGCGCTTTGGTTTAGTGAATCGTTTTCAATGGGTCATAGGTCAATTATTTGTTTTACAAAAACATTATGCACGTACTTACATAACTACTTAATAAGCAACAATTGAACTTATAATTCAAAATGTACAAAACATTTAGTAGATTTTTTGCCTACTTTTAGTTCTCTTTAAGAAACATAAAACCTTTGTTTTCTAACAAAAAAATAAACTTCACAATTAAGTTGAGGCACGTTCTAACGATTCTTTAATTGAATTTTAAATAAAACCTTTTCTATCTAGCTTAGGTGTGTTGTACAGAGACACGGGCTTAAAAGCGGATTACTAAAACTAATTTCAGTGGCCATTATAGAAGTTTGTTGATTAATGTTGTTTGTTGTTACGTTTAGCACTAAACCAAGCTTTGCATTTAAGTAATATGTTCGCTTTGCAGGTGAATCGAAGCATTTGTAAAGATTAGTTTAATCTCTATGAATTGTAGGTAAAGTATTTACAAACTTGTTTTGAGACTGCTCAATAGAGCTTATGTTTTGGTGTTATTTTCGTTTAAAAATGTTATGTTTTGTTTAAGTTTTTGCTTTAATTATTAATTATATTATTATTTTTGATGTTCGTGGGCTGTATTATTAGTTAAAGGTATTGCGGTCGAAAATCTACTATGGAAGTATCGCGTTTGGGAAGCTCTATATGAATTGATTGTTGTTACCTAGTATCCTATTGATGATTTTGAAAATGAGAGAAAGGCATAAAAATTTAAATAAATTATGATTTTTTTTGGTAAATCGCACTTTTCTAACCACTCAGCTCTATCCCGCGCACGTGTTCAAAACACTATCAACTCACCATAGACGGGGCCACAGTAACATGGCGTCAGCAATTCCCGCCTAATTCTATATTAGCACCAATAACTCACTCTTATCAGGGTATTTATAAAGTCCACAATTCTGTAACGAATTTAATATTTAAACTTGTCATACCCAGGGAAGTGATCCGTCAACGACGACGTAATCAACGCATGTTACATTATAATGATCTTTAAAATTTACCAACAAAGGTAAATTGATTGGCTTTTATTCAAATAGGCATAAAGTCGGGATTAATGCACGTAATTTGATTTCCTTAACTGTAAATATTTTGACATACTTGGACGTTTGTTTGTTATGTAGAATTACCGATTTAAATTTTAAATTTAAATAGATAAGTACAGCCAGTTTTAAGACTCTACATTTTGATTGAAAATACACTCTTATTTCAACTACATTAAGATGCCAATTGTATCTGTATCTGCCGTTTGCATTCGCAATAAATAATAGAGCAAGTTTTTATACATGTACAACTAATTGTTTAAATACCACATCCATTATAAAACCGGAAAATTAATTCAAATTAAAAGCTGAGAGGCGAGCCAAATTATTATTTTTAATCGCTAAATCTTATTTATCGTCATAAATAAGCCGTAAACCGTAACCGAAATGTATTTAACAAATTCCGGTTGAAGATAAAGACATTAGCAAGGCTTGAAACCAAAAAGTGTATTTAATGTTATGCTTAAAAATGTCGAATTGATTTGGATCCTTTGGGCGAACAATTAAAATGTAAATTAGGTCATTGTGGGACCGCCCGAGGTTGGGTAATGCCACATTAAAAATAGGTAGAGTAAGTTTGTTAAACTCTACGCATTTGGCTTGGTCAATATAAAAGTCAAAGTTTTCTATTCAATATTTAGGCCTTTTTTTTTAATGCATAACAAGGCAGGTATTTGACCACAATCGTAATTATTTATAGTTCCCACCCCCATCGATAGTAATACAACACAATGGCAATGTGAAATGGAAAGCAAATTTGATATTTTACACCTACCTACCTTATTTTACGTATTTACTTACTTCTCACTTTAAAAGAGAAAAAAAATTGTTAAATGTTCACTTATTTTCTAACTTCTACAGTCTTATTTCTAAAGGCTGGGTTTCACCGCCAAGCTTTGACCTTGACTAAGGCGATGACCGTGTTTTTATATGGAGTTTGAGAGATTTTTGGCGTCTGTCAGGGTTTGGGGTGAGATGGTGTAACCCGGCCCAAGTTGTCATACAGAAGAGCAGTCTCATTCTAACACAAGTTTTACAAACTCAAAAGGATGAGACTCACAATATCATTGTTAAGAATTTTATCGATAAATAAATAATTTTGAATTTTTTTGAATTTTTTTTTTTAATCGCACCTGATGTTAAGTGGGATGCCGCCTTTCTAGCCTTCCAGGGCGCTTAAGCACGTCCCAAATAGCTTGCCGTACCACCAGCACGGGACAACTTAATACTCGTATGAGCTGGTGCTCAGTGTGCCTACCATGAGTTTACGTTAGGTGTGCTCGCTAGCGACTGCGTAAAAAAATGACATTTAAATGTATGACATAATGTGCAGCGCCCCTAGCGGCTACTTTCAAGAAATAATATCTTCATAGAATTTTTTGACGTATTCGCTAGCGAGCTCACCTAACGTAAACTCATGGTAGGCACACAGAAGAAGTGGCGAATGAACTCAGTCATTTTTGTCGATTTTTTAAAAATTAAAACATAACTAAATTTTTGCCCGTGGCTTTGCTCGCGTTAATTTCGGTCTATCACAGAATGTGCATATCCGCCCAAACTCTATGATAAGAGAAATACACAGTTGTTATTTTTTTGGATTTTCTATATTTTATTAGCAATATTCTATATATTTTTCGATATTAAAGGAAATACTCCCACTTAATTGCTCTGTTATTTTGAAAAGGCTTACCTTCTGTACCTTTATGCTTTGTGATCTCCGGATAAAATGAGAAAAAAATAACTGAATGTCTCTCATTAGCGAACATCGCGAAAGTATTCATTTACATGCAATGAATGTACAAAATTAAAATACAATATAAAAACAAGATAAAACAAAAAGTTAATTTTCAAGGTAGGGTATGATTGTTATCATAATATTGTAAGGAATATTACTCTTAGAATATTACTGTCTGGAATGTAATAATAACCTAGGCAATAAAGTTTCTGTATTTTAGTACCTACTTACCTACTTTATTGTTACAGAAATAAATAAACACTCAAGTGACAATATCTAACAATAAACGTTGATTAAATTGCAATATTTCATTTTTTTTTAATAAATTTCATATGTAATTAACTAAAATGATAATATTGCTCAAGAAATGTTAGGTTACCTTTTGTTTCTTTAAGTTTATTTTTTCTACTTTTTTCGAGTTTGTTTGAGCGAAATCTAGAATCAAATATCAATCTAGATTCGGTATTGTACCGACTATTGATTGATTCGATTTCGATTTGCGATTCCCAGAATTAAAAAAGTAAAACTTAAATTATGAACTTCTATAACTCCAAATCCTTACCAAAACTTAACACATAACCAATTAATACATACCTACCTTACCTTTTTACACCAGAAGTGGTTAAATTTATAGCCCGTCCATGATAAGCCCAGATAAACACAACCAAAGCAGGCGTCTGGAATCGTTAATGAATTCCTATAAAATCTTATCTTACCCTTGCATTGAATCGTAACAATATGTCATAATTATTTAATTAATTCAGGCACAGGGTTATCTCCGTCGTTCATAATTCAAACTACCTACACGAGGTGAATATTCGTATGTAATCAGGGCAGGATAACGATTTCAATACTGGTTCTGTTGAACAGTGGGAGAAACGCTAACCGGGGCGTGCAGTGCATATGGCAATTAGGCAGTCTACATGGAAACTGGGGTCTATTGATGAAAACTGGGTATTATTGATGGAAACCAGAGGTTTGATTCTAAGTAGTACGTACTTTATATTTAAACTAATATAGTAAGATACGGGTCTTAACGCGACGTTTATTAATGAGTTACATTATGTATTCACGGCTTGACGTTTCGGCTGCTATGCTGCAGCCGTGGTCACATGCAGACAGTTGAAATGGAACGCGAAAGTTTGAAATCTTATAATTTATATTTATCTCTGAAGTAATGTCAATAATGAGATGTTATTCGCTGAAATGATTGTAAAATGCCGTTTGAATATATCGTAATAAAAAAAAATTCTTACCCAATGTTTTTTGATACCGCTGCTCACCACTAGAGGGTCTACCTACAGTGTTGAATGACACCAAAAATAAATTAAATTACTGCTGTTTTGACAGTTCTAATTTTTTTTTTTCTATTAATAATTAATTGTTAATTTTGTTTAGGTTACTGTGTGATTTACTAACCATAGTTTATAAGACCTTTGTTACTAACACTTTTATGGGCTATGCCTGAAATAAATACCCTTTATTTTATTTATTTATTTAATTAATAATTTATTAATTAAAAAATACAAAATCGAGTCCCATGTGTATTCTAATACCACTTATCTACTCCGTTCAACTGCATCCTTCCACCTGGTAAAACTAATAATAACCTAAGCCTGTGTTCCACTACAAAGGTATTAAGGTAATCATGTTTTGCCCACGCACGTCTTAATTATGCGTCTGTATGCCCACATGCTGTCAATTAATTGCACCTCGCTTTGTTTCTCTTATTGAAGCCATGTCTCACTGGGAGGCTGTAGTAGAGTCACCATATTCTTAAACCATAGAAAAATCTGTAAAGAGCCGAAATGCGTCAGAGATTTTTGGTGAAATAAAAATCATAGAGATGTAACTGCCAATTTAATAAAGATAAGTTATATTATGGTATTTTAGGTATAGGTAATGTTTCTCTTCCATCGTTGTAGTTCTGTACCTTATCGATTTGCACTTTTACCACTATGTTTTAGTTAAAGGCATTTCAGTTACAAAATTGGACTGAACTCCTATTAGGTCAAAATGCCAGTATTGGAATCTCCGGATGTAGTTGAAAGTTGAATAATGTTTGGTTTCTTCTTCATCAGTAGATTGTCTATACCCTGGTGTTTACGTTTCATTCACTAGGTACCACGCTACACCACGACCACTGCATCAGCATCTATAAAAAATAATGGAATTTACTGGTATTTCCTGAATAAAGACTTATGATTTACCCACACCAGAGCAGCAGCCTATATGCAGAGTCATCCTAGTGAGATATGCCTTTAATAAAACCCTTATTACATTCAAAAAGTTAGCATTGACATTTGCTATGCCAGTTTTATGACTTCAACAAACAACATAATAAGACCAAAATATAATTAAGAAGTTGTATACGACGCTATTAAAAGTTTCGTTGTTTCGCCAATTGCTTTACATTATTTCGTATATTGATTTTGGAAAACGTTAAGTCTTTTTCATTAAGTTTTGTGGCTTTATTTACATATTATTATATCGCGCTGAACATTTTTCACTGTAATTTTCAACCGACTTCAAAAAAAGGAGGAGGTTCTCAATTCGACCCGTATGTTTTTTTTAAATGTTTGAATTGAATTTATATTATTTAAATATACTCAATATTTAAATGTATTAACCACATTTTAATGGGAAGTTCATAAAAACTGGAGCTTTAATTCTGAAAAATACGTATCATATTTTCCTTCCCTGAATTCAATATAATACTTTTTATACCTTTTCATTATAAACGTACTATCAAAAATGTAAATAAAACATTCATTTTATTAGGCCTTTAGCACGTGCGACAAATAAAAGCTTTTACTCCTAACAAGTTATTAAATACTTTTTATAATCCAATCTCAAGATCAGAATAATCTTGAGATATAAAATATCTGCATTATTAAATACGCTAATCCAGGCAAAAACATAGCATCTCCGTGCAATATTTTAGCATTGGCGATGCATTCACAACGTATCAGATGTAGCGGCGTATTATTAATACACTTGCGAGCAAAAGTATGGAATCACTTACATGAAGTTGTTTCCACGCGATCTTGTGTAGTAACGAATTTTTTAGTAACTAAAAAAGTAAAATCATTTTAAAGATTAAACTTTTAACTTTAAATTGATACCAAATTCATTTAAATCACACCGGTATTTAAAAAGATATCCCGGCTGATGTGAAGAAGTAAGAAAAAAGACATGTACCAACTGTTTGATACATCGCGAGTTGCGGCCTATTTACCCCCTATAAAAGGACGTGTTTTCGGATTTTTGCGTTCACACGTTGATCCATACACATCTCGGCTTCTTTTGACACTTTACCTGGGATTCTACACCTTCAGAAGCAGCACAAATCGTTGCACTATTGCAAGAAGGGCTAAGCCAGCGGGCTGTCGCACGTCAGCTCCACATAAGCCAGTCCTGGGTTTCAAAAGTTTTAAGACGCTTTCGGGAGACTGGTGGCTTTATCCCGAGACCAAGTTCTGAACATTGCCGGTGCACATCGCAGAGGGAAAACCGTTTTTTCATGTCAACTTCTCTACGAAATCGTCATTTGACTGGTATCGACGTCCAGCAAGAGCTCAGAAATGTTCGTAGAATAGCTGTTAGCGAGTGGACAGTTCGTCTAAGATATGAGCAATAAAATTTGACTCCAAAAAGGCCTGCCACAGGCTGGAAACTGACGGCAGGTCGCCGACAAGCACGCTTTCAATTAGCTCGCACTCGGAAGGCGAGTAATGGAGGCGAGTTTTGTTCTCCGATGAATGCAGACTGTTTTTGCAGTGCAGCAGTCGAAGAGGTCGGGTCTATAGACGGCCTGGGGAGCGATTTGTGCAGTCCTGGTTCGCTAAAACATTGGCTTATGGGGGTGGCTTGCTCGACTTCCCATCGAGATGTGTAGGAGCAAATTGAAAGCGTGCTTATCGGTGACCTGCCGTCAGTTTCAAGCCTGTGGCAGGCCTTTTTGGAGTCAAATTCTATTGTTTATATCTTAGACGAACTGTCCACTTGCTAACAGCTATCCTACGAACATTTCTGAGCTCTTGCTGGACGTCGATACCAGTCAAATGACGATTTCGTAGAGAAGTTGACATGAAAAAACGGTTTTCCCTCTGCGATGTGCACCGGCAATGTTCAGAACTTGGTCTCGGGATAAAGCCACCAGTCTCCCGAAAGCGTCTTAAAACTTTTGAAACCCAGGACTGGCTTATGTGGAGCTGACGTGCGACAGCCCGCTGGCTGAGCCCTTCTTGCAATAGTGCAACGATTTGTGCTGCTTCTGAAGGTGTAGAATCCCAGGTAAAGTGTCAAAAGAAGCCGAGATGTGTATGGATCAACGTGTGAACGCAAAAATCCGAAAACACGTGCTTTTATAGGGGGTAAATAGGCCGCAACTCGCGACGTATCAAACAGTTGATACATGTCTTTTTCCTTACTTCTTCACATCAGCCGGGATATCTTTTTAAATACTGGTGTGATTTAAATGAATTTGGTATCAGTTTAAAGTTAAAAGTTTTACCTTTAAAATGGTGCTACTTTTTTTGTTATTAACAAATTGGTTTGTAACACAAGATCGCGTGGAAACAACTTCATGTAAGTGATTCCATACTTTTGCTCGCAAGTGTAGTTGGCTCAGATACCGCTTTCGCTTAACGACTGTAGTAATAGCCGTTAAAGAACAGCCAGCTCATTTAGAACAAGTCTTTCTTGTTTTGAGGGGGGTGAAGTTCAACGAAGGTGACGGCTGCCATAATACGGCGACTACGGCAAAGCCAAAAGAAAAGGGTTAAGATGTCACCAAAACTTTCTAGGAATAAATAAATTAAGTGAGATGATCTTGAACCTTGAACATCTGTTACATAATTAGGTACATAATTGAAATACAACATAGGCATAATTACATAATTACTTGATAAAAACTACTGAAGCCATCTGAACAATTGACGAGCTACCAACACGCTCCCAACCACGGTTAATTTATAAGGAAATAATTCTGTAAAAGTATTTAGGTAACATTATTTATGCCTGCGATAACGTACATGAATATAGTAATAGTATTACAAAAGACACAGGTAGTTTTAGATGACATTACAAAATTTTAGCATTAGCATGATGAGTTCTGTCATTAGAAACCATGGTATAGTGTAAAACTGGAAAGAAATAAAATTGTGTTTTCAGGTAACATTATGCTCGCTCCCTCGTTCATACATAATTCAATACAATTTTACGAAACTGTCTCTTCTCTTCAGGCTATGTCCACAGGCAGGAACCAGGCTGTAAGCAACTACTAGTTTCTTACAATGCTATCTCCAAGGCTTCAAAACCAGTTACGGGCCATTATCAGATCCTATGCCTGGGGTGGCATTAAAGTGTTGCCCTCAGCCCTGCTTTGTTTATTAAATTATGTCTACCGTCACCATAAATATCGGAGCAAGACGCGTTCATTTAGTGAAATACCGATCTGAGTTACGATAGTATATGAATTATGCCGTGTCCTTAAGAATATCGTCTTAGACCCGCATAAACAAGGTTAAGAGAAGAAAAATAGCCCTTATCTAGATCCAGCGAAGGTTGCTTGCGTGTTAGGTGCAAAGTTGGGCTTTGAATATTTCCACGATGATATTGTATTGAGGAAAATTCCTTACAAGTTTGGCTTTAGGCAAGCGATAAGCCGCGGGCTAAGCGTTTCTCTTATCTTTTCTCATTTTTAACCCCCGGAGTAAACTGTTAAAAGATTTTTGAATAAATGGCCGCGAAATAATTATTTTTGAATAATTTTTGAAAGGTGGAAAAACAGTAACGATGTTTCTGGATAAAACAAAAGCACATTCTATTAATAGAAATCGGTATTACTAATGTGTTTTTAAGTGTGTTATCATGGTTGATAAATACCTACTACTAATGGCAGGAGTTATTATACACAAAAAGCAAATTGATCTTTTCACAAATCGACTCATAAAATTTCGTAAAAAAAATTGAAGCTGGTTTTGTTGCGAGTAAAAGTAAAACTTAAAAACACTACAGTGTGCCTTCGCCTTTAGCATGTAGGTTAATACGGTAGCGAAATAACAATACGTCAACTCCTCTTTACGTTAAACGCACTGGCCGAACGAGAACGTGTGGATAAAAACAACTGAAGCCATCGGAACAATTGACGAGCGCCAACGCGAACCCACGGCTAATTTAAAAAGAAATAATTCCTCAACGTTTGCGTTTGCTGCCAGATATAATCGCGTATTAAAGTAATTGAATCAAAAACAAACGAAAATCGAGGCGAAGCGAAGAAATAAGGAGGCGAAAAAAAGTCGGTCTCGAGATGTAATGATGGAGATAACTTCAACCAATTACCGGCTGGTGCTGCATCGGCAGGATAAAATGGACTTCGGGGCGCAAATATGCAAGGACGGTATTACGTAAAATACTCCAAGCTACAGGTCGGGAGGAAATGCCGGATATTTTTATTTGCCCGATATTTTTTTCGCAATTTAAGTGCGATGGATTAAGAACTGGTGATATTCACTTTGCGTGGCCATTACTTTTTGGTAAACTATGTAACTTATTAAATCGGCATAAGCTTTTTGGAAATTAGATAGACAATAGTTGAAAATGAAATTTTGTCATGTTAAGTATAAAAAGAACGGACTGAAAGAATGATTATCACGCTCCGGCCAACTCTATTAATCTAATTCTAATAAGACCTAACATGACTTTTGGTGTACTCAAATATTATAACCACATCCTGTAAATAAAGAGGACGATAACATCGGCAAGACGCTGACTCATTACTATCGTTACTCTGTTTTTAAAACCACATTATTAACACTAACTAATAGTAACTATTATCATCAAACTCTACTGGAATTAGACTTGCTATGGATTTTCCTGTCGAAATATTAAATAGTGTCCGACCGAAACTAGTTTTACGACCGAAACCGAAACCGAAAACGAATTTCGGCAACGGTGTCTATTTCGGCCGAAACCGAAACCGAAACCGAAACTTCCTTACAAGGCTCATATTTTGAGGGAAAAATAAAGAAAACGTTATTATAATCAGTCAGTCTTTATTGTTTTCTCTTTAAATCACATAGATTTTCATGGTAAGACAAGTGTAGTTTCAAACCAGTAATAGTTTGCCTTCTAGGCTCGGAACTTCCTAGTGAATATAATTTATTGCACTGTTCACTTAGCTTTAGATAAATCAGATGGTTGGATCGCCTTGTCGACAATGCCAGCTGCATTTTTTTTTGTCTGCGTAAATATGACCATATCTATTATCTATGCTTACCGTTCTCAGCTTCAATGGCTGCCTCTCCCGCTTCGACGCAAAGTCAGAATTCTCTCTAGGTACCCTTTTTTCAATTCTAAATGATACCAACTCTCCTTCATATCTTAAGTCTCAGTTTAATCTTCTCAGCTCTACGCACTCACGTCAACTCCGCTCCTCCAACAAGTCCGTTCTTTCCACTCCTCTTCACCGAACTGGTTTTCTCTCCGACTCCTTCCGTCTCCACACCCTGTGAATAAAGGGGACGAGATAGGCTACGCGAGAATAACGATAACATCGGCAAGACGCTGACTCATTACTGTCGTTACTCTGCTCTTAAAACCACAACAATTATACTCGGATATAAAACGAAACAGGTAAAGATAATTGTAAATAGCTTCTACTGATAACGGATGAAAATGTTTAAATTTAATTCTGCTTCAAGTTATTCCAGATAGAGCAATTTCCTGCCCGCGTGAGAAATCATGCATGAAAATACATATTTTTCATTGGAAATGGGTTTGATTAAAGATATTCGATTTGTTCTGAATAAATTCATCGTTTATTTGCCTGCTTTATTTCGTCATTCAGATTATTTGTAAAAAGTATTAATAAAGAGCGCTATTTACTTTTACAAAAGCGCTGTATTTAAAATATGTTTTTTTTTAATAATAGCCACTGACTAAAACCGATCGCAATAAGTCAGATTGGTTTTTAAAAGTTTTTATAATTGGACCTTTATCTCAATAATTGAAATTCATAATCCATTAGCAAAAGTTGTCATTTTGTATAGTGAATGTTTAGATTTTAGTAACTGCATGAATTGTTTTATCGATAAACTTCCCATTTCCATTGTTATATGAAATTCAGCATTAGATTAAAATGTTCTTTTTAATTATTTACAAAAAGGAGTATCTCCTTCAGCGTGCCATACTTCGTATTAACAAATTGTAAGCCATTGCATAACGAAATGCCTTGTTTAGAACAAATGCCCTCTTATTCGGCACATGACAAATGACTGGCGTGTCTTAAGTCAGATCTAGGGCTGGCACGATACAGTTAAGGCACTCTAATAAATATTACGGACGACAGCACAAGACAAGACAAGCTGAACACAGTGGCAGTCTTACATACATAGACAATTAGACAGTGATAGTAATAGAGGTAATTTTGCAACAAAAATGTAGTATAATGTAGTTTTATGTGCTTATTACGGGATGTGACGTAGAGACGATGGCCGTTGGGGCAGGAAAGTTCTCGAGTGGCGACCACGGGCTGGATGACGTAGCGTGGGCAGGCCTACTAGGTGCTACTAGGTCTACTAGGTCTACTAGGTCCTACTAGGTGGACCAACGATCTGATGAAGATCGCGGGAAGAGCCTGGATGCGGGCAGCGCAGGACCGTTCGTTGTGGAAAACCTTGGGGGAGGCCTATGTCCAGCAGTGGACGTCATTTGGCTGAAACGAAAAAACGATGTGCTGATTGTGTATCGACTGTACTGTAATAAAAAAATCTTGTGCTTTGCATCAACAAATAATAATTAAATCTCTACAGGTGTCAATATTATTAATTTGAAGGTAGCACTTTACGCTAAAACTGGTTGTCCTTTGCATTAGTTTCGTACGACAGTTCATTGCGGTTATAGAGCACTTCCTTGGCAAAAAATATTTAGTTGAAAAAAAAAATTAAAAGATCAAGCAGGCTTAAAGTGTATCAGTAAAACTCACTCTTGCCAACCCTGATCAAGATGAAAATCTCGAACACAAACGAGAAAGTATAAACATTTACATTGAGGTGCGCCGCCAAAAAAGCGGGCCGTCCAATTTTGGAGTTATCTAGAGACGCCTTTGTTTCCTTGACAGGTGCTTTAGGGCTATCACGCAACAATTAAATGCAGCGATCGCGCTGTATCACCGTGATGCGTGATACGTGATACGTGATACGAGATACACGCGAGGTACGGTGAGTCAAGTTCATTGCAACATTGATGGCGTATATTGCTTTGTGACTTTCGATTATCGGGCAAATTGCTTCACGAGTGGTATGTATAGGTAGATGCATGTGTTATACTAAGCATAGTCTATTACACTTAGGCCGGGTTGCATCGTCTTACTTTAACTTTAACAAACGTCAAAAATCTGCCAAAATCCATACAAAAAGCACAGGTTATAGTAATAGTTAAAAAAAATTAAGATTGCCCGTAAACTTGACTGAAACATTCTTAATCAATGAATCTAGCCTTTTTTGTGTCTCATAACTATTTAACTCTTTATAACGGATATTAACGCGACGCTTCCTAGATTCTCAGTTATGTTAATAGGTAATCCTTATAAATCGCGAAAATAGGTAAAATCTTTTTACAAGTAATTGTCCTCAAAAAATGGGCCGATAGAGAAGCCAAATTAAAAAAAAGTACTGACGTAGTTTACGAGTACAGGTACAACAGAATGTATGATAGAAGTCATTGACCCTTTGCTTGGATATAAGGGCTACCTTTTTCTTTTTTTATTATTTTCTATTGACGTTCATAAGTGCCACTTGTGGTCTAAACTGAATAAATATTTTTGATTTTGATTTTGATTTTTTGATTTTATAGATAGAAATATTGCTACAGTAAGTAGGTACCTACGTATGTACGTTCGTTCGTTCGTTCGTTTCAACCGAAAGACGTCCACTGCTGGACAAAGGCCTCCCCCAAGGATTTCTACAAAGACCGGTTCTGCGCCGCTCACATCCAGGCGCCTCCCACGACCTTCACCAGATCGTCGGTCTACCTAGTGGGAGGCCTGCCCATGCTACGTCTTCCGGCTCGTGGTTGCCACTCAAGAACTTTCCTGCCCCAGCGGCTGTCAGTTCTACGAGCTATGTGCCCTGCCCACTGCCACTTGATTTTAGCGATTCTGCGGGCTATGTCAGTCACTCTGGTTCTCCTACGGATCTCCTCATTTCTGATTCGATCACGCAGGGAAACTCTGAACGTATGTACGTACACAACCAAAATGTTCTCGGAATTGTGTTTCATTACCCGTAGTATTTATTTATCAAGCGTTATCAAAAGAATTGCTTGTGACATGTTTGCAGTATTTATTGGAGTATTTTTTACGATATTGCCTTGTTCGTTTCATCCGCCATATTTTATCGGTTTTGCAATACTGATTTTGCTTATCAATACTGTCCTTAATAAAGAACCTACTCCAAAAATAAAGCCGCTATACAAGCCCACGCTTGGTGCAAGCAGAGTAATTTTTTCGTACGTAATAAAATACATTGTTGTCGTTGATCCAGAAGACATGAACAAATAAAAAGCTTGACTCTTTGCTAGGACAAAGTTCTTTAACTTTGATGAGTAGTAGTTGGTAGCAAAATTAAATGACTTGTTTTATTAAATTTGAAAGAACACATTCCTTATGAAGATACGTGTTCCTTCTTACTTATAACATTTTACGACAATGTTATGTCATCGTTTAAGTTTCTAAAGCCTCTGTCACTTTCTTTGTGTTCTGTTTGTTGTTTACTTCAAATAGTTACATACATTAGTTTCACTCTCATTCAGCCAAAGATACATACCTAAAAGAGTTTTATTTCAATAGTTGGCAACATTCGCGAACTAATCACAGATACCTACTCAAAGATTTTTGTCTGTTATGGCCTTTGCCTCTGTGACTATTTCTTAGACTTTTTTTTTTTTTTTTAATAAATATCTTTGGACAATCTCACACAGCGCCATCTAGCCCCAAAGTAAGCAATTAATATGCTTGTGTTATGGGTGCTAGCTTAACGGATATACTACTTATATACTTTTTTTTTTAAATACATACATATTATACATAGTAACACCCAGACCCGTCACAGAAATTAAAATTCATCATTTCAATTTCTGCCCGGCCGGGAATCAAACCCGGGACCTCTCGGCATAGTAGTCCGTTCTGAACCACTACACCAAACGGCCGACTGAGTTTTCTATAGCAAAAGCCGTAAACAGAATAACTAATAAGCACTAACGACAACTACTAGAACATAGCTTAGGTAATGGTATAAACTCATACCACCTTAATACCCTACCGTCCATAGCTCTATTACGGCGATAGCCTTCGTTTTACTACCAATCAGACTGTTACTCTTACCTGCCATTTAAAAGCAATAAAACGGTTTTTTAAGATACAGCCTCAAAGTATTAGATGCGTGAAAATATGTTCTTTTAATAGCACCAACCAGAGCGTTCAGTAACCCTGCGGCATTCGTATTAATATTATAATCGGCCGTTTGCTTTTGCTCCAAATTGCTTTATAAGCAGCTGGTTATTTTCTACTTGGAATAATTTTGTTAACAGGCGTATATTTTTGTGTAGGCTTAAGACTGGGTATTTTGTACTGCTCGGATATTTGAGAAAATGATTTTATTTTAATGTTTCCTTTTGTTGATTAAGTCACACCTACCCTTTTCTTTCATGTAGGTTTTAAGGACTAGGTTCAAAACCCTTGATATAATATAAGGTTTTATGAGCCGCCAAATGACTTAATTGAACCAAGGTACTCATTATATTTTGTATGTCCCAGCGTTTAGTGATCCAGAACTTTCAGATCTGGAGATTTTGTTCACTGACCATGAAATGTAGAAATAATTATTTAACTGATCGTATGGTGTTTGGTGAGATTACAGACACAATATTTTTTTCGCCCGGATTCATGCTAGAGCATACGAAAGGTTGATTACTAGTTAAAAAAAATATTTTAAGGCTGAGTTATCACCATATATAGCCACCTTATTTGACGATAACCGGTGCATTTATTATGGAGTTTGACAGATTTTTGTCGAAGTTAAAGTAAGATGGTGCAACCCAGCTTAAAAATTCTACCACAAGTATGCTACCGTTGTTGTTTGCAGTGGTAATTTCATACGTATTCCTACAATTACAATACATCTCGCCGTAGAAAGCTATCCATTCGTAACTCCGCTACATAATCGCCGGATCAAGTTTCACTAGCATTTAATAGTACAAAGCAAATAATTATAATCGGCTTCTCGTGTCGTGCGACTTCCGCGGTGCGCCGGCGCATGGCACGAATGACCAGCAAAATATCGGGCTGTAGTGCGATACATTGTTCGATGTAAAGGACTAGTGTTGTAGTCCAGTTTGATTTAATTAAAAATCTTCACCTTAAAGGCCGGCAACGCACCTGTAACGCCCCTGGGTCTGCGGGTATCTATGGGCGACGGTAATCACTTACCATCAGGTGATCCGTCTGCTCGTTTGCCTACTGTCATAAAAAAAAATGAAGCAATCTTTTTAATGACCTATGAATGGTTGCAACTGCTAGGTCTGAGACTAGGGTGAATTTGGGTGGCTTGTCAGATTTTTATTTTTGTTACTACATTGCTGAACATCAATGAACGTCAGATAAGAAAATCTCCTTTTCAAACCAGTACCGTCTTTCACTAGGTAGATAGTTTTAACGTGGTTTACGGTTAATGCGATAGTTTCCGTTTCTTACGTTAATATAAATCGCATAATCGTTCCTAAATTTGTATTTAGTCATTTAACTCCAACTATATTTTTTTTAACTATTGCTGGATGGCAGATAGGTGATCAGGATTCTTGTAAAGTACTCATACTGATTCCTGTCAAAACTGTATTATAAATTTAAACCACAACTCCCAATCCAATGTTACACCGTTTACTTACCTACGTCCTATTAAAGGTCAACAGAAACGGACCATAAATATGGTATTTAACCAATGTGTGTGGGCCCAGCCTTAACGGGCAAGGCATTCATGGGAAACCTTTGGGCTATTACAATGCTCGCTATTTATTTGGTGTTCGCATTTGAAGTATTGGAACAGGTTGCTTTGACATTATCTGAACAATGCAATTGAGAGCTATTTGAATGTTAATGCTTAGGGTAATTTTAGTATTTGAAAAGTGAAATTTAAAATCAAATCAGTAGGACGATGAGACGACCTTCGAGTTTAATTACAAACCAGTATGATATTTTATGTTCCCAATTTAGTTTCAGTAGTCTTGGATCGACCTGATTGACAGAAAATAGTATGGTTCCATTCTCTGGAATAACTTAAGGTACTACTATTACAATTTGCGCAGTATCTTGCCCGTCTTAAATAAGGGTTTATAATTTTCTTTCATAATAAAAAAGTTCGTATTTTGACGCAGACAAACTATTTTATTAGACGCACATTAAATTTCTATATTCTTGAAAATGCTTCATTCTCTTGTTGTGATGCAGCATCATAATTTAATGTATGTTCAACGTAAACCATCCGAATATTATATTAGCAAAATACTTCAAATAACAATAAACGTCCAACCTGTAAACGCCCCTAAAGCTCTTAGATTAGAAATTGTATTTCCCCGCCCACGACCAAATACGATCTTCTTAGATGTTTCGTTGCCCATTGAAACGAAACCTGTATGACCTTTGAAGAACCTACTTCCTTAACAACTTTTCTGTGTATTATTATCCGCGTCCCTATTTTTTGGGATCATTTCAAGAAACTCTGATCTATGGAAATGTATTTTACTACTACTTTTAATCCTGCTCTTCCCTTTACTCGCACTGCCTTATTAAATAATTATTTGCATTTTTTATTTTTTATTTATACATAAAAAATAAATAAATAGTATAGACTATCTATACTTACTTCTATACTAATATTATAAATGCGAAAGTAACTGTCTTAGGATAGTTTTTATCCCGGTTTTTGAAACAGGGACGCGCGCGATAAAGGTTTTCTGTGACATACAAAATTCCACGCGGGCGACGCCGCGGGCGGAAAGCTAGTTTTTCTTATAAAAAAAACTTACTCATAATCTAATTAAAATTGCGGGCAGCTTAGGTCCACCGATCGTAGTGGAAATCTGTAGGGAGGCATTTGTCCAGCAGTGAACGACATTACGTTGAAAAAAATTCATAGATCTTATCGACGATAGAATGTAATAATCACCGTATTGATGTATTAATATTAGCCTACGTCAAATACAACAGCTATCAAAATAACTTACCTTACGTCTGGCCACATATCAGCTAGCACTTACTACAATCTGTGAATGATACGTTTATCGACCGAGCCGAGCATATAATAAATAACTCAAACCTTAACAGCTATTGTTATGGCAGAATAAATCTAACTCCAAACCATACAGATTCCTAAAAGTGAACTAGTTTTACGACAGCATTATCTTTGTTTTAGAACCCCTTGTCAATAAACCTCGATAATATGGCCACAGTAAAGATTAGCAGCAGTAACTCTAGTTTGAATTAAGTGAAATGTTATGTCTGACAATTAAAGCGTTATTCTAGTACTAGTAATACGTACTTGTGAGTTTTTGTGGCTTGTTTAACTTATGTATCTTTGTAACTTTATGAAAGAGCGGGGCCTCCTAACACATGTATTATACTTAAAAAAAGAAACCCCAGCCACTTGTAAAAATATGTTAACTTCAAAGATACTGCATAAATATTTTTTCATTTTCATTTTTTCATTTTCAATTCAGAATTAACTCGTCAACTGTATTATGAGGCAAAACAAGTCTGAAATGTAATTATGGAATTTTAATGAATTTGTGACTGAAATAACAAATCATTTAATTTTGTTAATATTCACCTACAACTTGTACACGGTTTTCATCATAACATTAACCAGCGTGTAGTTTATTTAAACAAAACTTATTACGTATGTATACGATGGTTGATAGTCATAAAATCATCAATCATAAACAATCTAAGTTACTTTACATTTTTACTTTGTGGTCTAGGCAAGGGAATGGTTCTTGAGATTTTACAGTTGCAACTTTATCATTTCCAACGCAACGCAACCAGAACCTTGGCCTGTTTATCTAAATTTCTCCTTTTACTATGAAAATCATGGTGCATAAGATTTTTAGTATGGAATAAAAATAACATAAATTTGAGTTGGTGACTAACAGAGGAATCTATTTAAGATTATTTTATTCGTTCTGGTTTACGACTGAGCTATAGCTTGATTGCCAGCAAAAGGTATACCTTTTGCTGGCCTTGCTTTTACTTATCTGAAGAAAGTGAGGTTAATGTTTTTCTCATGTCTTATTTTTAGGGATACAAATGTACATAGTGACTGATCCAGACTCGTTCGTTCGTTCGATTCAGCCGAATGACGTCCACTGCTGGACAAAGGCCTCCCTCAAGGATTTACACAAAGACTGGTCCTGCGCCGCCTGCATTCAGACATCTTCCGCAACCTTCACCAGATCGTCGGTCCACCTAGTGGGAGGCCTGTCCACACTACAGACGATCCAGAAAGTACGGTCCAGACTTTAGCCAGTTATAAATTATATCAGAATTTAAAGTAAGTATTAGTATTACACTGCATGTTTTAAAGGTAGAGCTTATGTAGAGTTATTTACAGTTATATTGTGGGGTCAAATTATGTTAGCTCAATCATGCTAACTTATGTTTTAGAGTAAAAATATTTCTTTTAATACAAAGGTTTGGACTCCGTGGGTAGTTACCAAAAATATGTGATTTTTTTACAACAACAAACCGCCTACTACTGAATACAAATGGTAACTTGATAAAAGTCGGTCTTCGGGAACTATAAACAAACAAAATTATTAATGGAGATTACAGTGGGCAACGTTATCGTGAATGCTTAACTTATAGCCCAAATACTACGGACAGTTCAATTGATTTAGAATTTATATTGTTTTGTAAGATAAAATAGGTAAATTCTCACTGAGTGTATTTTGTGCTACCAAACGTACTATCGGCGTTAATACAGGTTGTTACTTTGCATCTTTGCCAAATTCACAGAGATAAAAGTTAGGGAACAATACTTATTTTATCTAAATATTTATGTAACTCAAAGGTGACTGACTGTCTGACTGACATAGTGATCTATCAACGCACAGCTCAAACCACTAGACGAATCGGGCCAAAATTTGGCTTGCAGGTAGATGTTATGACGTAGGCATCCGCTAAGAAAGAAACTCCCGTAAACAAAGCACATAACCCTTTCAGACCTGAAAATTTTTTTCTACAGAATTTATGTTTTCTCGGATTTTATCTAACATTTGGTCCATAAGGAAGACAAGAAAAATAATATAAAAATTTTTCGACTTTCCAATTTTTCAGAAAAGTACCCGCACTATCGTGCGGGTTAGGACTAAGTGCACTATACGCACGCTCGTGCATAATTAATAAATTAGAGGAAATCCATAAGAAAAGACCCACTTTTTTGGATATTATTATTAAAATTTAATAATAATCAGCTTTTACTTGAATAAAACCATTCCAACTCATGACCCTTGAAGTGTTATGAGCTCCTGGTGGAACAGTTAGAGATTATCATAACAAATGTGTTGTATTTCCATTTTAAGAGAGCCAAGTCATCAAACACGAATTATTCTGACTCTCCTCTTTTCATCTTATGGTCAGACATGAAATTTAACGTTTTTCGTTGAAAAATACCATTCATCATAATGGTGTTAGTGCCAATCAAAGGCAATCGCTGTCAAATTTCTAATAACATGACTGACGCTGGTGAAAAACCTGTCGAAGTATATAAATCTGTGTGGAGGAACTGCTTAAGTATACAAAATTACTAGTGCACCAACATCCTGCTCTTACTCAGCAAAAGCTGTACTTGCATCCAAATAAATACTGAAATCAAGCATCAGTCTTCCAGCTGTTAAAAGCCAAACAGAGCAAGATTCATTTCTTACAACCTGCATCTGTCAGTAACATAATATACTCATTATATAAAAGTTACTCATCTATTTAGTAACTATTAGACACTCTATCCATTTTCTGACAAGCTTACAAGACTTTGAAGGCTGTACTTTCCACAAAAGGTATGTCCTCTAGGGAAGTGGGATGGTCATAGGGAACAAAATTCAATTGGCTTCGCCACGTTGCGAATCTTAACGTCTTCAGAATGTCACCTATGACTACTTATCGTATATTTAGTCACCAGAACAGATACAACTGGGGAAAGAAAAAAATCCATGTATGAAAGCATACCAAACATTTTATCAGCGGACGTATTAACGGCTCGCCCAGTTTTTCTCAAGTAGTAGTTATTGAAGCATTTGGCTCCTAGTCTATAAAATTATGGTCAAGGAAGTTTCCAAAGTACTTCATTGGAGTCTGTACAGTCGAATAGATTGATTATCTATCAATATCTTTCATTTATTTTACAGATATGCCCTTTGTCACCATATCCTAGCCCTTTTCTCTCTTCAATTGGCGTAATACATGGTAAAGTTACTTTTACGGAGAATTGAGCACTACTGGTACTCCCTAATGGCTCTGTAGGCTCAGATCTAGCCAAATCAATGGATTGCTGGCATAAAATAACTTCATTTCATACTATTTCCTTCTTTTGATCTAAATGGTGCAGAAAGTAGCTTTCGTTTGGATTTTTTTTAATATCTGAGTCATTTTCATCACCTAATAAGCATAAGATAATGTTTTCTGATAATTAAACTGCTACATCAAAGAGTTAAATTAAAAAATGACTACTATTTGAATTAAATATCCAAAAAAACAATACGCACGAGCGTGCCGTTTTTTCCGTTTAAAAATGAATTTAAACCGAACCGCTACGATAGTGCGCATTAAATTTAAGTTAGTTTTAAGTAAGCAATAGTATAAATTATTTTAATGGTTTTTCATTTATTTATTAGAATACAATATTTACTTTATAATTTATAACATTTTAACAACAATACTAGCAAAATACTATTTTTTTATATACGTACCTCTCCGGGAGTTCGCGCCTAAAAATTCTGACATCTTTCACAATCGCTGTCCGGCGACGAACTGCCCGCAAGAGGGTCCTATATTTTTTATTAAAAGTATCATAATACGCACGATCGCCGTGTATCGATTTCGTTCCGAAAAACAAAATTTTGCCAAGCAAATTTTTATTTTAAGTCAATGCGCACGCTTATTTAAGTAAGGTCTGAAAGGGATAAAAGTTTAGGTAAATTTAAAAAATGTAGATGTAGTTTGTTGTGTTATTGTTTGCAGTCCTTGTTTAAAGTAAAAAGTTAACTAAGCGACTAGGGACTTCAAAGTTGTTGCCACAGTATTAATATATCAACAGACTGTTCTATTTTGTCTACATTGGATTCAGAGCGGCGTGGGCAGACTTAAATGGTAGTGGAACCACACAACCTGTATGAGACATAGTGTATCATTTGCAATTACATATTATTGTACCTTTCTACTACGTAATTCCCGATCAGTTCGTTTAAGCTGCATTGTAAGTAATACCGGCATTTATTCCTGTCAATTTAATAGTAAAAAAGGACTGCGAAGAGATTAGGTGCCCACACATATCATTTTAATCCTCAGAGAGGAATACAACTTATACCGGGTGTCTTAAAAATTTCGAGACGGTCCAAAATAGGCAAGGTTTATTAATATTGGTAAACGATTCAGAAAAAGATGTGTATTTTTATACTTTTTGATACAATATACATTGAAAAGCTCCGTTTTCTAAAAATGCGGAGGAACATCGAGTAGTAATATGAGTAAGTATATTATGCTCTGTTTGAAAGAAAGAAAGAAAAAAAATTATTTTGTGTGTACTGCTAATATACTAAACAGAAGATACAGACTTATGATACTGATTGAAGCCTCATCATCATCATTTTAGCCATAGGACGTCCATTGCTGAAGATAGGCCTCCCCCAATGACTTCCACATCGCACGGTTGGTAGCGGCCTGCATCCAGCGCCTACCTAATACCTTTATCAGGTCGTCGGTCCACCTTGTAGGTGGACGTCCCTGCGTTTTCCGGTACGTGGCCTCCACTCCAGAACCTTGCTGCCCCATCGGCCGACTGTTCTGCGTACTATGTGCCCTGCCCATTGCCACTTCAGCTTGCTAATCCGTCGGGCTATGTCAGTGAGTTTAGTCCGTTTACGTATCTCCTCATTTCTGATTTGATCTCGATTGAAGCCTATTAGTTGTTTAGTCTTTAGAAACAAAATGTTTGGACGTATTAAAAAACCGGAGATTCTAAATTGCTTAGGGTCATTCTAAGTCAGCTAATGATTCCCTAATATTAACACCTGACCTTTTTGCGCTGACATTCATCCAGGTAATTTGCGAAACCATTAATCATTAGCCTAAGCTCATTACTCAGCAAAAACACTGGATACAACCTAAGGGCATGTTCTCACAGAGACATCCCGTTTTTTGCAGGGACTGTTTTTTGCAGGATCCTGTTCAGTAGTATACCAACCGCCGCCTCTGTGGTCTAGTGGTAAGACCACCTGCTTCAGACGCAGAGGTCCCGGGTTCGATTCCCAGTGGGGGCAGTTTTTTCTGTTCGGTTTGGTTGGTGGTAGGGCTTGTTCTAAGTCCGCCTGGCTAGCTACCACCATCTTACCTAAGTCTGTCGCCATAACAACAATGTTAACAGCAGCATTGTTGTGTTCCAGCAGTTAGAGGTAAGACAGCCAGTTCCTCCGTGGTTGAGGATTCCGGGTGAAGCTCGCTTCCACCTTCGGCCTGATCATCACTTACCATCAGGTGAGATACAGGCCAAGAGCTTCCTCGTCATGGATTTAAAAAAATACCAGTTTTAATATTAAGGTTCACACGAACGTCCCGTTTGCAGTGTCACGCAAAAAGCCGATCCGTTCGAATTTGTAATTTTAATTTCAAACACAAAGGCTGGATTCAGGATTGCACCATTTTACTTTAACAGTAGGTAACTATAAGTAAAACCGGTGTTTTTCATATGAAATTTGATAGGTTTTTGTCGTTTGTTAAAGTCTAAGGCTGAGTTGCATCATCTTACTTTAACTTTGACAAACGTGAAAAATGTGTCAAACTCAAACTCCATACAAAAAGCACCGGTTATTGTTATTGTTACGGTTAAAATAAGGTGGTGCAATTCAGACATAATGTGTGTGCTTACGCGATAGTCTAGTTTTGCTGGTTCCTGCATTACTAGACGCAAAATTGTATTTCCATAGGAACGATCCCTAATACTGCGTGAGCGCAAGAATAAACAGTCATAATCCTTTAGACAAGCAGGCGCATAGCATTAAGCAAATCCTTCAAATAACCCACTAAGAAAAGCCGACATGTCTCTGTCAACACTCAAGAACGCGATTTCCTTCGAGCGAAGTTCCCTGCGTATTTACATTTTCGCACATAAAGTAAATTCCGCGTATCCACAACTTGGAGTGCGGGTAAACGAAAATAGCGATTCATCACAAGTTTTAATCTGTTCCAGAGTTTGGCCCACTTGGTGGTGGGTTGAGGTAGACGGGCGGCTGAACCGCAGACCGCAACTGCAGCGACTTGCGGACGGAACGCGACAACAGTAAGTAAAATAATCTTTAATTACTTCGGAATATGTTAGCCAGTTGCGAACCTTCCAATTTACTCTTCTATCCACTCACCGTCTTCTGCATTAATTAAATAAATAAATCTTTAGACAATTTCACACAGCGCCAGCTAGCCCCAAAGTAAGCAACTTAAATATATGCTTGTGTTATGGGCTTTGTTCTAGCTTAAAGTAAGCAACTTAAATATATGCTTGTGTTATGGGCTTTGTTCTAGCTTAACGGATATACTACTTAAACATTTTTTAAATACGTACATAGTAACATTGCTTAATAATTGTCCTAATTAAACAGTCTAACTTACTCGGTCTGCTAAAAAGTACACAATATTAGAAGTTACATACCTCTAATACTCTAACATACCTTACTGAAATATCAATAAAATCAAACGTTTTTTAGCAATATTACAATAGGCAGCCGCCTTTATAAAGTTCGACATATTTGTTACAAAGTTAGTTTATTGTATTACAGCTGCTTTAAAAAAAAATTGTGTCTCCATACATTTTAGTTACAATTGCGCATTCCAGGACACTATCAGCTTTGCAACTCTGTTACAGATACTTAAGCTCCATTAGAGAGCACTGAATGTCACTACCGTTCTATGGCGCCGTATAAATGTCAAAATATTGTTATGTCTACCAGTTAACGTGGGATGCAATCTTGGTTTTACTATTCAGTTGATAACTCTATGGAACTCGTTCAGTGTTTAGTGGTTCTTGAAAATGTGTATAGATTGTTGATTAGACAAAATGTAACTGTAAATTAGTTTATTTAAGTAAATTAGTCTTTAGTCTTTCTTCTAGGGTGTAAAAGACATGCTAACAAACAAATAATTAGTTTAGATTAGTGTGCCTTACTTGAGGAAATAATACACTAGACCGCAAAGAAAGATCGAAAGAAAGAAAGGTCGGTTAGAAAATCTTCCGACATTTAGTTGGCCCATTGTGTCGGGCTGTTAATCAGTATGGAGATGTATGAAAGTGCGCACATTACACCGATTGATTGTTCATACAAATTAGAATCAGGCCTAGACTTTGATACGGTCCTATTCCCACCTCTCGTTCCCACCACTGCAACTCCTGTGTAGCCAGGATCTACAGCTTGACCGTCATAAAAACCCAACCAATGAAGGTCAAGTTTGTCCCGAGGGAAAGTTAAACTGTCATTGGACCCGCAACGAAATTAATCAGAAGAACATAGTAGGAGTTCGAAATTAAGGTTCGACTTCCCTCCATTGCAAAGCGGACTTACTTTGATCATAAATTGAAGATTTTCTAACCGAAATTTTTTCTTAGCCATCCAGCAATGATTATCAAAAAACCGCTCGTCTGTCCTGCCAGGGCCCCGCAATATTCGGACTCCGTGGTTGCTGTGGCTCACCTATGAAACAGTAAGTACAAACATATTTCACCTCACTGCACCAAAGAAGAAAACAACTTGGATTCATTTAAATTTATTAGTGCGCAAAACATATTCAAGTGGGATATTAAATTGTAGCAGGTTTTGAATATAGTGTTAATTCTTTTACTTTAGACATACCTAGTATGATATTGAGTATTGCTTTAGTGTTGGATGTAACAACTGATGTCAGACTCATGGGCCCTTTATTGGCGTCTGATTATATCTGACAGATTCATTATGACTCGATCAAATCGATGACGTCACCACGTTCCAATCATGTAATATTATCCTGAAAAGGTTTTGAATACTTAATTCATACTGGCCATTTTTATCTAGTTGAGAATATTTTAAATGGGGTAAATGGGGAGTAACATGGAAAGCATTGGGGGAGGCCCATGTTCAGCAGTGGACGTCCTATGGCTGAGATGATGAATATTTTAAATATTAATTATTTGGCAGAAAAAGTAACCCACCCAGTCCGTCCTGAATGGTTCTATTATTTTTTATACAAGGAAATCACGAAAAATCTTTTTGACAAAATATTTTTTCCACATTAACAGTAAACTATTTGTACACAGTAATAGTCGCAACAACAGCGTTAAAATTCCAAAGGTGTGAAATTACTATTTTGGTCTACTATAAAAAAATATTGAACTGTTTACTAAAACTAAATATTTTCCACTTTGCGTGACGCCGTGCTGGCACGCAACGGAGTATTATAAATGTGACGCATTTTTAAGTCAGGTATTTGTTGTATTTTGCAGGTTGGCCACCTAATTAGGATTATGAATTCTGGTTTGTTGTTTAATCAATGTGTAACTTTAGTTATTTATGTAGCTATACTTGTTAGTACAATGGAAAATGTGTATTTTTTTTTTCGCCATTTAAGTATATTACAGACTTTACATTAAGTACATCATTCATAATAACATCATAACCTATCTTCTGTTTTTCTTTTTTGTTTAACAATGTATTTTCGCCAGTAACACAAATAGGTGAAACAAATGACGAATCCGAGCTTCTTTCGAGTAGAAATCAAATAATCAAAAGGTACGAGTATCTTGATAAGTGCCCGATCGAAATGAATACTTTTTTGTCTATTTCAACTAATTCAAAACGTATTCGAGTTCGCTATTTGCCCCCTAGGTACGAATAATTTCACTGGAAACTGGACTTTTAGTTGCTTTCATAGAAACTGAACTGACCAGTCCTACCATATTATCATTATAGAGCACGTTCAAGATAACTATCGCACAGTAAACACATAACATGCTATCAGATTTTGTTTACTCAAACTAACGTTAACATAAAATCGGAGGCGGTCTATAGCAAACAATTTTCTTAGGCTGGGTTGCACCATCTTACTTTAACTTTGACAAACGTCAAAATCTGTCAAATTTAATACAAAAAGCATCGGTTATCGTTAAAGTTACGGTCAAAGTTAGGTGGTGCAACTCACCCTTAGTTTCGCATACGAGAAACCACGTAATGACTATGTTTACGCTTATTCAAACTGGAACTTAGTAATAGCTCTAAATAATGTTTCATGTGTTGAAATATAAACAGTTTTGTTGAAACTGTGCTGACGGGAACATGGGTAGTTGGTGTAAGCTGGTAGGTGTTGGAATATGAAGTTGTTTACGGATTTGCATTAAGTACTTAATATAATAGTTAAGTAAATAACGTAATTTATGTAAATAAGTGTAAGTAGGTATGCTTGGAAACAGTGTCAGTTGGGATTAGTCTATCTACAAAATTATTAATTAATTTAATTACTCACGCCGTAATCTTAGAAGAAACATTTTATACTTTGAACTGGTATTACGAAAATGTTTCTCTCCATAGGAAGGTAACAAAAATGCAGGTATGTTATGTTAAAGGAGCGATATCAATAAATTCAAAGGCAGAGAATATGTCTGACACTAATTCTCCAAGACCCATACAAAGAAACAAAAGACAATCGCCCAAAATGGATAAGCTTCGAAACTGACTGACGTCACAATCAATTTACGCTGCTCAAAATAACGTTAATTTCCCATAGCACGCGCCTTAAAAATGCCTCATTTAATATTAATAGTCCATTACTGTAAGCTTCCATCGGCTCTTTGTAATACGACACCGCCCGACAACTTTTAATTGATCCCGTCAGTCAATATGAGATGCTTTAACAATAACTCAGGGTATCCGTTTGATAGTCCCTTGAGAATGCGCCGGGTCGATTAGACTCACTTTCGCTCAGCCATGCCCTTTACAATATTGTAGCGTTAAAATCAATGGGATAGAAAGGCCATCGGAAAGTTTCCAATTGTTTTCTTTTGTTGTTGACCCCAGATGGCCAGTTTGTAATTGGAAATCGAACATGATTTGGTTATAGTTCCAAAATACTGGACTGTCCTGTCGATGACATTGACAGTGGGGCGCCACCGTCAATACCGGATCGCTGGTTCAGATTTTTGCCATGTTAGAAACCATATAGTTGAACGATGGTAGCGCCCCCCTGTCATTGAGTTTGGCGGGACAGTTCAGCGTGGGTCATCTATAGCAAATCTGCATCCAAATAAATTACCAAATAACTGTCATTCTTTCTTTCTTTCTTGGTAAAAACTTCCGTGGTCTTGTGATTAAGAAATTCTCTTGGCTTTGAGTATCTGGTTTTGATTCCTAAGTTAGACACACAAAGTGACAAGTAACTTTCAAATCATAGGCTGCGTTGCGAAAGTACTAAATTATTTCTTGGAAGTCTTCAATAGGAATAGTTAAAGCTCGTAAAATAATAAATAGAAATACTCAATAGTCATTTCCCGCTATTGTTTTAGACGTGGTTTTCTAACAAAAATGCCTCGAGAAATTATGAGAAAGAATTTTCTAATTCCCAAAAAGAAACAAAAGAAAACGTTTACGTTCATCAAAGATATAAAAGAAAAGTCCTCTGGGCATGAAACTACTGGGCCTTGGATCTGTCTTAATCCCTTATTTGCCGGTCAATTAAACTTGTGATTTATTACAAATCGAAAAGACTGTTGTTCTGTCTTATTCTGATAGGGGTGCTTGTCTGTAGTCTCTTGTTTTACGATATGGCCTGTTAAAGTTTGTGAGCATTTTTTTCGGATTTAGAAGTTTCAGATTATTCGCCAACTGTTTTGGCGATTGTCTTTTGTTTTTGTTTTAGGAAATAATTGGATCGTTTAACTTATCTTGATCCTTTAATGATGATGATGACTTTGATGGTGTCTTAACTCTTAGGCTGAGTTGCATTACTTAAACTTTAACCGTAATTATAACCAGTGTTTCGTATGGATTTTGATACACTTTTGACGTTTGTTATAGTTCATGTAAAATGGTGCAACCCAGGTAGCAGAATTTAATCAAAGCTAAATGTTGATCAGAATTTTTGTCCCTTGACCACTCAATACTTTTGTGTGTGTAGTTGTAGCTGACATGATTGGTCATCTAGTTTCGAAGTAGGCACTCCTTATTTCTTCTGGTAATGACATTTCGAGTCCAATGACAGATTAACTTTCCATTGGACCTAACATAATACTTATCCTTCAAATAAGCCTTGTGCTGTACGTGTTTTATTGTATTTATTCTCTATTTTGTTACATAAAGTAAATTCCAAATATTTTGGATTTTAACTCCCAATCCTGAAGGTATCCAATTTGAACGTTTTATTACCGAAATAAAACCAGCCTGTTTACACATCGGGCTCTCTACTAATAATGGCATTAAAATGTACGAATATAACAAGGCACCATACAAACGGCGTAACGATGTATGTTTTCAAACACCGGGGTCATATAATTTTATAATACCATGACGACAACATTCTGATGCGGCTACAAAAGTGTACCCATGAAAAAAGGTTTCAATCTTGAACTTTATTGTAAAGGTAATAAAGTAGTATGCAATGCAATGTAGAGTCAGTAACAGTAATGTTAAGTTTGTAAAATTTAGACAGTGGCTCAGCCATCTTTGTCAAAACCCAATCAACTAATCCTCTCCACAGTTTAAATGGACACGCACTTGTGCTATAAAACATCGGCATTCGTGTGCTTTAAAATCCATAATAAAATATTTATTATCCGTTTAAATTTGATATCAAAAGCGATAAAATTAAAGAAAGGCATGTGTTATAAATGAATGTATCTGTAGTAAAAAATGTAGTTTTGTATGTTTTTGCAAGCGTGTATGTATACGTTTCAAATAATGAAACAGGCTAAGTTGCACCACCTTATTTTAACCGTGACTTTAACCATAACCGGAGTTTTTTGTACAGAGTTTGAAAGACGTTTGTTAAAGTCAAAGTAAGTTGGTGCAACCCAGCCTTAATAGGCAAATATGTAGTCTACTAGAATACTCTAACATAGGGGATCCCAAACTGTGCGTCGCAATGTCCTGCGTCGCCAAAAAGGGCAAATCCCCAAGGGCATCACAGTAAAAAAACTTTGGGAAGCCCTGCTTTAACTAGTTAAGCATCATTACTTATAGGAATGATCCCAAGAAGATGATGTGCATACAAATTATGTACTCTGATCTCTCTCTAATTCCCAAAATCTTAAATGTATTTCATAATCCCCATATTTGTACAAAAAATAAACACTCACAGTAAATTGGATAGTTATATCCTTTAAAAAGAAAAAAAAACAAAATTAATATTCATTATTATAAAAGGCATTGTATAATTTACAAACAGACGAATTTCAATGGCTTAGCCATAATCAAGGCTCTTAAAATTTCCTTTCATAAAAGTAATAATAGTTATTTATTATAAAGGCGAGTGCATACACGGCATCAAGACGCAGCGTGTCGTCCGCGTGACAAATCCATAATCGCTGTGGACGAGTATGCTTTACACAGCCCAAAAAGAACAGTCAGGTCATAAACGGTTTACGACTATATTTATGAATTTTGATTCATAAATATAGTCGTAAACCGTTTATGTATTATTTATATAAATATAGTTATAAATGCACGTTAAGAATCTATAAAGTACTAACTTTTGTCCGCGGCTTCACCAGCGTGAAATTTCGTATCACAGATCGTCATAAATTATAGCCTATATGTTATTCTGGGTTATCTTCTATACTTATAATAAATCTGTAGAGAGGTCAATTCTGTACATTAAATATATTTTCAAAATAACTATCAGGGGGTGATTAGTGATCGATACTGATGCCAAAAATGTAATCAGTAAAATTTTTGTCTGTCTGTCTGTCTGTCTGTATGTTCCTTATAGAAACAAAAACTACTCGACGGATTTTAACGAAACTTGGTACAATTATTCTTCATACTCCTGGGCAGGTTATAGTATACTTAAGAATTCCCAAGGGAACGGGAATTAGCGGGAAAATCCTTTTGTATGAAAAATCTCAACCACTTAAGTTAGACGCTTGAAATTTGGCATGCAGGTACCTTAGTAAACTTAAAGCTTAGTTACAACAGGATATTGCATAATTCCCACGGAAATGGGAGTTAGCGGGAAAAACATTTGTATGAAAAAATCTAAACCGCGTAAGATAGATGAAGAGGGTAAAACGGGATCCACGCGTACGAAGTCGCGGGCGGCCGCTAGTAAACAATAATACTGTAAAGTTTCATCAAAATCCGTTCAGTAATTTTTGCGTGAAAGAGTAACAAACATCCAGACATCCAAACTTTCGCATTTATAATATTAGTAGGATATTTTATATTTTATCTTACCAACGACTTCATAAAGGTAGCAGGAAAGCGCTGGATGCAGACCCACAGGTCATTATGGAAATCACTGGGGGAGGCCTATGTTCAGCAGTGGACGTCCTGTGACTGAAATGATGATGATACTACATCTTTGTATTGAATCTGGACTCCATTATTACGAAACTCAAACATTCAAGAACGTTCACAGTTTTCATGATAAATGTAATAGCATTTTGCATATTTTGTTTACCAGGTCAGTACTGTGACCGACTTAATATCAGAGAGACCATTAGTTACACCTTCATATTAGATATTTGTTAACGTACGTTACTGCTTAAAACTTGTCTGATGTGGCTCATACCCACGAGCTGTGTCTTCGTATTAAGTATGGAATTTATGAGCGTCTAATCGTGCGTTTGCCGTCGAAACATCTCAATTAGGGGCCGATACACGCATGTGTATTTAAATGCGATTTTTACGACTGTGTGTAAGCTCCTTAGCGCTGGCATAATACGGGCCAAGTACACTTCAGTGCATGTGGTGCCGTAAAATCTGGGATAAAGTAAAGTTAATCTTTACTACCCACGACATCCGTACCATCAGGTCTTTAGATGCTTATAAAAGTTAGTAAACATAACCGCTAGAGGAACAGGATATTGCTTTAATTCACTCAGTAAATAGATGGAAGGAATAAAAATTAAATGTCATTGGTAAGATTACTTTCAATAATTTACTGGTCCGCTTAAATGCGAGTTTTTTTTAGTAATAAGTAAATGCATGTTTCTTAATTGAAGTAAATACATTTCTACTAACTTGTAAGAGGAAAGTTAAATCGTGTCAAGGTGTAATATTACACACAGAACAAAACCTCGGACAGACAGACAGACTGACAGACATCTCGAAACTATAAGGGTTCCTTGTCAGGACTACGGAACCCTAAAAAAGAGTCACATAGAGTCATCATATTGAAAATTTATAGAACTATGTACTACTTAGGGCTGATTTTTCAACAGTCAATTCATCTTTCAACTGCAGAATAAACTTGTCATTTTGACATTTATTTGCCATACTGAAACTGTCAATGTGCCAAACTTATCTGCAGTTAAAAGTTATCCGACGATTAAAAAAGCAGCCCTTAGTAGCTTTCATTTTCCTAGTGCTTCCTCATGGTGTGAATCATACAGACCATTTTATTAGTACAGCCTACGCCATAAATGTAACTGGTACATTTTATATCTTATCTAAGAACTTATCTAAAATAAAACCCGCTGTTTACGACGTAGTCACTACGTAAGTATCATTTGACGTCATATTTCCCGGTAAGATCATGAAGTCGTTAGCATTTTTAGTGTTCATTTTGTACCTAATGACACCGAGCTTGCGAATCAGCCCATGCCGACGTTAGGACTGTGTTTATACACAAGCGGAGCGTGGAGCGTAGGCGGAACACGTGATATAAACTGTGACAACTTCTTCTTCTTCTTGTCGTGTCGACAAAAACCTATACAATGTCAGCCCAAAACTCCGCTACAAGAGTGGCGTTGTCAGTAACAATCATTAATTCTTCCTTCGTGCAGTTATTTGGGCATGCAGGGCACGACAACATGTGCTTCATAGACTGGGGAACAAAACTGCACTTGCACTCCAATAATTTTACTTAAAAACGCCTCAAGCCCCCCGCCTATGCCTGTCAGTGAACGTAGCCTAAAACGATATCATGCTAAGTGCTTTTTTATTGGCACCACGAAGCTTGCCCGTTGATACACTAATTATCTTTTAACTTCGTTACTGGTATGTTTTTAATTCGTTAATGTTGGTTTAGGGCGAAATAAAATGTGAGGATGTAAATGCCTTGTGCATAATCCTTTTGAAGATTTTAATGTGCTGCTGTAGTACAATTAAGGCTGAGTTGCACCACCTAACTTTGACCGTGACTATAACGATAACCGACGTTTTTCGTATGGAGTTTGACAGATGTTTGACGTTTGTCAAAGTTAAAGTAAGTGATACAACCCAGCCTTAATGGTATGTTTCATCATAATATTTTATAAAAGGAGGGAATTTCTTAAACTCTAACTTGATGTGACGAAAACATTTTGTAATATTTGAAAAAAGGTTTTAAGGTATTAAGACGGGGAATCAAATGGGTACCTAATGTATTGTCTCAGCAGTTTTGACCATTTTATTATAAAAAAAACTGCTCCGATTGCTCCAAATAATAGAGTTCGGTAAAAAAAAAATAACTAGATTATTTTTACTTTCTAGAATAATCGTTTGACATGCTCGTAATCTTGTCAAGCGATTATTCTAGAAAAGAAAAATAATTTAGCTAATTATTTTTATGGACATTTTACAAGTGATTTGTTTTCTACCGAACTCCAATATTTACTATTTTTGGACCACAATTATTATCTGCCGCATTGACTGGTGGGCAAACCAAATCATCTAGATTTGTGTTTAATATAAAATTGGATTCTCTTTGTTTTGAAATATCTATAAAAAATATTACCAACTTACATACTTGTATAGTTATTAAGCCTTGCTTACGAGCTGGTTCTCATCGCTTAAAATATTTTCTGATGGGTGTTACTTGTTTTATGATCGAATAAAAGGTGATTGTACATAAAACGTCCGTCTTCAATCAGTGTGAACTATCAGTGGGTGAGTGATGCTGACGCGCGTCGCCTTTGACTCCGAGTCGCTCAAACGCCAGCCAGTACGGATCGGGCGGTATGTATAGACCGAGTTTCGTTTTATTGCAGATTGAATAAATTATTCGTGTACCACGATCTGGTGAAGGTAACCCAGCAGTAGACGTCATTTGGCTGAAACGAACGAACAAATAATAACATTTGGTATTTCATAATTAATACACTGCTAATCTGGAAATCATTGGGGGAGGCCTATGCTCAGCAGTGAACGTCCTGCGGCTGAAATAATGATGATGATGATACCCTGAAACTTTTAAACTACACTCGAGTATTTTTTCATTTGCGGGCTTCGTCTAATCAATCATATCAGGCAATTTTCAGTGCATTCATTGGCTCCAATTAATAAATGAGTGCTGCAAAATCACCTGTTTGGTGGTATTTTGTGGGGTTTACCTCGGTGACTGTACAGTACAAGCTCATAGCGCTCGTCATCACCATTACCCACTCAAACCGCGAAACTAACTATTTATAGCTTAGATCACGTCTCCTACATCTCTTGAGCGACATTTTAATTAATAGAACGTCAATATGAAAATAGTATTGGCGTAATTACTTACCTGCACAACTGCCTACGTAGTTGTAATAATTTCCCGATTGCGAGCAATGAAAGCCCGCGCTATGAATACGGGTCCATCACCCGTCGGGCAGCGCGCCGCCAGTAATGATTCATTAAGTGCCTCCCCGGGATTAGCTTTTTGTAATTGACCGATGATGCGAGAGTATCACTGCTTTTGTGAGTACAAGTTATGAGAAATTGATGGACAAAAATGCAGGTTTTTTGAAGGCTGATGGTGGAATATGGAAGTACTGTCAAAGCTACATGTTCATAATTCGTTTCAGCCAAATGACGTCCAATGCTGAAAAAAAGGCCTTCTCCAAGAAATTCCAATGCGCTGCATTCAGGCACTTCTCACGACCTTCACCAGATCTTCGGTCCACCTAGTGGGTGCCTGCCCACACTACGTCTTCTGGCCCGTGACTGCCATTAAAGAGCTTTCTGCCCCAGCGAGTATCAGTTCAGTTTCAGCTATGTTCCCCCTATATCGGTCGATTTGGAAACATCCTCGTTTAGTTTTACATACATTAATTGAGATCCTCTTACGCTTCTCACTTACGCCAATTATCTATATGCCTATCATAGCGTTCGTTGACCTTTCGTAAACTGCCTTGTATTAAAGTTCATTTTATTAAGGAAACATGTAGGTAATAAATAATAAATTGCAATAGGATATACTTATTTTTTGTCAAGTTGGAAAGTGTTTGGTATCCCTAACGTATCAAAAATATCAAAGACCCTGAACAAATTGATTATTAAACGCCCGTTTTCTCAAACGATACTTGCTTAAGTGAAGCAGCAAATCGAACGTTGAATAGAGCTCTGTGATTGGTTCCTGTGTCACCCTGTGCGTCCACACGCACTGTGAGACCTCATAGTAATGTTTGTGATTACGGGCGAAAATCATCTGATAATCGTCACCTGTGGGAATCAAATTCAGCACTTTTTCGGGTGTAAAGAATGGACAACGAAGATTCAATGAATCAATATAACCGCCTCTGTGGTCTAGTGGTAAGACCACCTGCTTCAGACGCAGAGGTCCCGGGTTCGATTCCCAGTGGGGGCAGATTTTTCTGTTCGGTTTGGTTGGTGGTAGGGCTTGTTCTAAGTCCGCCTGGCTAGCTACCACCATCTTACCTAAGTCTGTCGCCATAACAACAATGTTCACAGCATTATTGTGTTCCGGCAGTTAGAGGTAAGATAGCCAGTTCCTCCGTGGTTGAGGATTCCGGGTGAAGCTCGCTTCCACCTTCGGCCTGATCGTCACTTACCATCAGGTGAGATACAGGCCAAGAGCTTCCTCGTTGTGGATAAAAAAAAAAAAAATATTCTTAATATTATGTTGAACAAGACGTGTCACCCACATTCTTTTCTTTCTACAAAAAATATCTTAAAAGAAATATAGTTTCTTCTATCAGAACCGTTAAATGGCAATAAAATCCCGACAAAAGCAAAAAACAAAGAACTTGCTCGGCGTTGTTCACATAATAATTTTCATTTAACACATTTGTGAAACAAAATAAATCCATTTCACTTGCTTGCTGTATAAATTGATATATCAAACACTCTTAATCTGAACACAGCAATGCTTTTTATTTCACAAGCGGTACACGGGCGTAAGTAACAAATGCAGTAAAATTAGATAGAGTAGGCTTTCATACTTATTTCTCAACAGGTTTTACTATATTTTGAAACATTCGTGAAATGAAATAATATTTGTTTTATCTACTTACTCGTAAGTATAGAGATTGCAGAACTAATCTCTAAAACCTAGATCTTCATAAATAATGTTGCATAAGTACACACAACCTAATGTCACCCACTGCTGGACAAAGACCTTCCTCATGGATTTTTACAACGACCGATCCTGTGCTACTGTTCAAAAAGATTCTAAACGATTGGTGGTTTGTGCTGTTGCGTTTTTAATCATAATTCTGTCAGAACGAGAGTTTTGGTAAAGTTACTGGTATGTCTGAATTAATTTACAAGAGACGCTTATAACTACAGCTACTTATCATGCAAATTATTACCGTACACAGAAATTACATACAAGTATCAAGCACAGACTAAGTAATTGTTTCCATACTTATGACACTATATTTTAAAGTTTGATAGAGTCGAGTTAGCTTTTCTCTCAAAATTAGTATGACGTGTGGCACGAATCTTGAATGCTCGAATGCAAAGAGTTAGGAATGATGTACTTGATAAAAAATATAATTAATTGCTTCTGTAGTCTAGTAATCTTCTTACCCAGAGTTACCGGATTCGATTCTCACCAGGGGCAAAATTTTCTATGCGGATTCGGCTTAGTTGCTAGTAAAAAGACTATCTATATTAGCTAATGGAAACAGCATCAAAACATGCTACGCTTGTTTCCTCGGTACTCAAGATCCAAGTCTGGTGAAAATGACCCGGAACCCTTATATGGTTCCTCAAGAAAAGGGTTACAGGTCATTTTATGTCTAAGATGCGCGACTAACCCTAGGGTATAAAGGGTGTGCCACCGTCACATCTCGTGTCAATACCTACTATGGTCTCATCATAGAAACTACCGTGAAAGCTGGAGTAGCAGCGGCTCAAAATGGTAACCGGCACAAATGTAGGTATCAAGCCCTTTGGCGAAGAAACCTTCGACACTGTGGTACCAAATTCTAAAGGTTCGTGAATCTGGCAAAGATTGAACATTAATATATTGAATAAAATGGTCACAGGAATTGTTATTCTTTTGTTTTGTGCTGAAAAAGTTCCTTAAAGGCCTGCATAGAATTTTACCTACTTTACTGATTAGCAGTTAATTTTGTTTTCTAACGACGCCATCATTCATTTAAAATAAGCGTTACAGATTACTTAAATACCGAGATCTGCAAAAATGTTAAGTATACGAGAAATGTAAAAATAAAAACATTTTTCATCTCGCATCACGAAATTGCTTTGAATATTTATTTGCTAAGTAGAGCGCTACGGATCACGTTAATTCTTCGCTAAGCTGCGAGCCAAGGAGTTCAGAAAATCGTCGTGTAATTAATAATTTATCAAGCTTTTAAAGAAACGAACGACAGAGGTAATGAGCGTTTTTAAAACTCTCCAGCTCCTGTGGACGCGGGAGTAGACTTAAGAGCCCTTGTAATTCAGAGTAAACGTTCTCCGAAAGCCATTTTGTAAAAATATTTACTAACTTAACCAGCTCATGCAACGTAACGCGAAAAATCTACGCAAATTTCAACTTTGTGTCTTAAGAAATAAGGTCATTAGCTGAACGCGAGTTGTATCATACTTTTGCGCAAGAGCAGTAGCCTAAGGGTGTAAGCAAAACAGTCCAACGCATACTTTAAACGACGTTGTTATAAAACGATTAACTGAAAATCGTGTTCGTATGTCGGGAAGGAATAATATTATGAAAATTAGTTACACATACTGCTCATATTTCAGTTGCAACTTACGTGCTTTAAGTAATTTTGTGTTGAAGACACTTTGCATATGACACGACGCGTTGGTACAAATTTGAACCGTACATCTTCGAGATAGGGTCCAAAGAAGATTCTGAAACTTAGTAGTCATCATCTAAATTGCAAATTTATAATTTCACCGATCAGTTCAAGTCATGTAAGGTGTTGTCTTGAAATATCACTTATTTATGGGTTTAATTTATGTTTTTTTTTGGGTGCATATTTTTACCGCAGCGCCGTCATATTTTTTTCATATTTCGGCGTTTTGTGCATAACTTTATCATTTATTTCGTAATGAATAATGCACACAAACACGTTTTTGATAATTAGGTAGTTTGGTAACAGCTTTCTTTTTTTAATTAAGAATCAAACGAACTTACCTGGTAAAGTTTGATTCCAATTATGCGAGGGTCTCAACCGAAGACGATTAATAATTACTTGCAGCATTACATGAGATGATGCTATCTTCGTCACACCTTTAGAGTTATAATGTAAGAAAGCATTTTCTGTCCTACTCCCACCTTGCACCGACTGGCAGCCCCGCGTCACCTGATTTCATTATTTCAAAGTTTGTGTTATTACAAATATATTTTTTATTTTTGTTTATCTGTTTGGGTTGGGTGGGATAGGGCTGTAATCGTCTTCGGTTGAGACCCTCGCATAATTGGAATCAAACTTTACCAGGTAAGTTCGTTTGATTCTTAATTATACTTCGGGTCTCAACCGAAGACGATTAATAATTACTTGCAGATGTTTAGAGCAAAGTAATGTAAGAGATAAGAAAAATAAAAAATGTATGTGAGAAAAAGACGTGAAATTATTTAATTTCTCAATTTACCAAACAAGTTAAACAACCTTATTCTTAAATCATATTAAAGATAATGTTACATTTATCGTTCTCTTAACGATGTTAATAAAATAAATGCAATTAACCTTTTGTTTTATTTAACAAATCATGTACCAAATATGGCATTAACAAAATCATTTTCATTTGTATCGATTACTTCTCTTCGATAGTACTTAATAAAAACATTAGAGGAATTACTCCAACCCGCTGCCTTGCGAACCACTTCCAGACTAACCCCGGATCTGTGAGCGGCGGATGTAGATGCCGAGCGAGTACTATGTGCTCCAAATATAGAAATATCTAAACTATCTAGCAACACCTTTTTCACCCAATGTGCTAATGTTTGAGAACCAACTTTTTTGTGATGTTTTCGCACAGCAATAAAAAGATGTTCCTCCGCAGGGATCTGTCTCAAAGAAGAGGTGTTTGCTATGTAAGTTTCAACAGCCAACGCGGGACAAATACTGGGATTTTCACGGATATATGGCAATCTGATGAGTGGTTGGCAAGAACCGGGCCTCGATGTTTTTATCAAGTCGGTGATCTTAATAACAATGGCATTGACTTGTTTTGATATATTATTCAATTTGATTAAACTGATAGTTTGCATTCTTTGAGCGGAAGCAATAGCCAAAAGTGTGCAAGTTTTATGTGACAAATCAGCTAATGGGATATTATCGTAAGGATACATATTATGTTTGTGTCCCATGTTGAATTATATTTCGGATTTGGGGGAGCAAGTCTATAAACACCTTTAAGGAAACGGTTAATGTAATAATTAACAGTTACTTCCGTACCTAAAATTAGTGACAAAGCTGATCTATGAGTGTTTAAACTGCTGTAACTAGTATATTGCTCTTCAAATTTTGTGGTAAGGAATGATAATACTGTTGAACTATTAGCCTCGTAAACGTCTAAGTTATTCTCTTTGTAAAAATGCCACCAGGATTTTATGGAACTATTGTATTGATTCAATGTGTTTTTTGCAAGAGAAGCCATCATTATATTTAAGGATTCTTGAGGTACACCGCGTTTAATCATTGATTCCCTGATAATTTGGCTGCCACCAGGATAAGACTCGCGTGAAGAGGATGGCAGGTTCTGAAAGGAGAATATAATAGGAATTCATCAGGGCCAAAGAACAACTTTTCCGATAATACAAGCTTGGACCACAATGGATACCAAGGTTGTGATGGCCAGTAAGGCACCACTACTATCCCCGTTGCTTTGTCTGACAAAATTTTTTCCCAGGACTCTAGTAATTAAACAGAATGGGGGAAAGGCATAAAAGTTTATATTTCGCCAGCCAAATGTGAATGCATCTACAACTTCAGAATATGGATCGAGTTTCCATGAAGCATATCTACTACATTTATAGTTTTGAACGCTAGCGAAAAGGTCAAATTCGGGTTTTCCTAATGATGTGCTAATTCGCAAAAAGGCATTATCTGAGATTTCCCACTCTGTATCTATATTGATTCGTCGAGACTCGCGATCTGCTTTTATATTATCACAAGATCTAACGTAGGATGCGAACACAAAAATATTTCGGGACTCACACCACTGCCAAATCTTTCGTGCAAGATCATTCAAATGAGGATGTTGGACACCACCCATTTTATTTATGTATGATATGGCAGTGGTGTTGTCTATTCGTAGTAAAATATTACAATTCCGTAAATCAGTTGTAAATATTTTTAGTCCATAAAATGCGGCTTTTAATTCAAGTTCGTTAATATGAAGCACAAGTTCTGTCTCTGTCCAGTTTCCGTTGGCACTTTTACCACTGCATGCAGCGCCCCAGCCGGTATTTGAAGCATCAGTAAAAACTTCAAGTGAATACTCGTTATTTTTACGGATGTTAGCAAATGACGTCATTATGTTATCTCGCCACCATAAAAATTCATTTTTTAAATTTTGTCTTAATTTCATTTGTTTACTGTAATTCTCAGAGTAATTTAGGGCCAAAAACTTCTCTCTTTCAAACAGTTTAGTGTACATCTAACCGTAACTGACAGCTGGGCATGCGGCGGTCAAAAGTCCGATAAATTCAGCAAAAAATCTTATAGTACATTTGGTTTTACACATAAGCTCTGTAGCTCGACTTTTTATTCGTTGTTTCTTTTCCTCTGGTAGGGTAATTATCATGTTTCTAGTGTCAAACATAAATCCTAAAAACTTGCAAAGTTGACTTGGTATCATTACACTTTTATTTGTGTTTATTATGAACCCTAATGATTCTAAAAGGGATCTTGTAGTGTTAACATTTGACAGGCACTCGTTATATGAACTACCTAGGCATAAAAAATCGTCAAGATAATTTACTGATAAAAAACCTGACGTGCGTAAGTTTTCCAGAACGGGTTTTAGTAGTTTTGTAAAAACAAATGGGGCAGTGCAAAGGCCGAACGGAAGAACGTTAAATTCATATAATTGTGACCTCCAGCGAAACCGTAACTTTTTTCGGTCACCCTCATTTATAGAAATCAAAAAGTATGCGTCTTTAATATCAATAGTTGACATAAAATAGTCTTGGCTTAATAATCTAAGTGCAGTGCGATAATCTTCCATTTTAAAATGATCTGTTTTAACAAATTTATTGAGCTCTTTTAGGTTTAATATGAATCTATGTGTTCCGTTAGGCTTTGGCACTGTNGGCACTGTAAATATTGGTGAGACAAATTGTCCTTCACAAGATGTACAAGGTGATATAAATTTAAACTGTATTAATTCCAGGATACATTCATCAATAATCTCAATTTGAGACTGTGTGTTACACGCATTATTTTGAGGTTCATTTATTTGTACAGGCTCCTCGATAAAGGGGATTTTGTATCCTTGAACCCAATTTAAAATTGTACGATCATTAGTGAGCTCACACCATCTGTCATAAAAGTGAGTCAATCGACCAGCAACGCATACCTGAGGACTTTCTCCTATCGTCTCCTCGTCTGCTGCCGCGCGTGGTTGGTGGAGCGGCGGCCTCGCGGCGCTTCCAGGCGGCGATCCCTCGGCGGTCGGCGCGGTGCAGGGGTCGTCCGCGGCTCGACCGCTGCTGCTACGCGCGGCGGCGCCCCCCTCGAGTTTAAAGCGCCCCGAGGCTGTGTTGTTGTTGTCGGGGCCCTATACGTAGGACGTTGAATCTTTTGTTTGATTTCCGACCCCGTCTTGCTTATTGCCTTCGAAGACTTAATGTGATCTGATAATGCGGAACCAAAAAGATGTTCGTCAATAGTTGTATTTTTGACAGTATCTCTTATGTCCTTATTAAGAGTGCTCAGTGCCGCATAACGCCTGGATTGGGATTCTTTATAGTGGCTGTCGCATATGAGTCTGCCGGCGTCACTCAATGCCTTTATTATATCTTGAGGAACAGTACTATTTGATGCCAGGGCCCAATTCAAAACTCGTCCTATAGCAGAGAGACTACTAGCAAGTTGATTTTGCTTGCTTTGGCTGTATAAATCTTTTTTAATGTTCGTTTCCAACAGAGCTGCTTTGATTTCCAAATTGAAAGTCCTTGGGTTTTAATACAGTAACACATTTAAATTTTGTCCGACGTGTGTGCCTCAATTCCGTGATTTTTACTTTTGTGCTCCTATATCACTAACAACGCACAATACAAACACCCACGCCTGATTCCCATAAACTAGCAGTTGCACTCGAGTGGTCGAGCAGCATAAAAGAGGGATCAGTCGCTTTGAGGAGCATTTTTCAGAGGTTTGAAATCACTCAGAATTTTTGGTCACTGGTCATTTCTCAAAACGGTGTGCGACATTAATAATGTTCATTAAGTATTTATTGAGATTACTGCTGAATTAATTAAGTATTTAACTGATATCTGCCATTACGTTTGGTAGAAATCGTTGTAATTTATAATATTTTCGAGTAATTTGATGAAATGTGATTTTTCCTCAATTCCGTGGATCTCAATTCCGCGGAATATGGGGCATCGAATTGAGAAAACACGTACACCGAATTGATATTAAATGAAAATAGATACTTTTATTGTGCTATAAATTGTTTGTGTAACTTAAAATAATAATGAAATCAATAGAGCATAATAATAGGGTGAACTACCAATCATTGGACCGTACCAGTCATTGGACAGAAGACAATAAAACTAACTTTTTGAGGTTTCATTAAAAAAAATACACTGCTATTGCTATCTTATTAAAATAATTCTTCCAGGTTCTTCCCTCGACCTTCATCAGATCGTCGGTCTACCTAGTGGGGGCCTGCTCACTGGTCTGTGGTTTCCACTCGACAACTTTTCAGTCCCAACAGACATTATATCTGTACGAGCTATATGCCCCGCCCACTGCTACTTGATTTATCCAATTTTACGGGCTATGCCGGTCACTTTGGTTCTCTTGCCGATATTCACTTTTCTGATTCTTATCAGGCTCATAGTAAGCGACCAAGTTTCACATCCATACACCATCACTGGCAACTCACACTGGTAGAAGACTTTTGTCTTAAGACGCTGCGGTATTTCAGACGTAATAGCGAAGCTTCCCGATCGATGCTTAGCTGAGTTGAATTCAGCGATAGACCTCTTTCTCAAAGTTGGACCTAACTATCTGGACTCTTGTCCCAGGTATACACAATTGTCAACAACTTCGAGTGTAGTCTCCAACCTTCAGAGGAGTGGGTGCAACACGGACATTTGACATGGTTTTTGTCTTGTCCATGTTCATTTTGAGACCCACTTGTTGAAAGGCTCTACGGAGGCCATGACTCCGATATCATCCCCGATATCGCGACTCCTTGGTCTTCTGAATAATCTGCCGTAGCGTACCTGTGTGTGTACCATAATACTAAAGCCTTTTCGGAAACAAGCTTGTTCGGAAGACTGGAAGTCGTCGAGTCTGCGAGCGTGATGATTAGTAAGGACTCTAAAAATAGCTTGTAAACACGCCTCATAAGTGAGATGACTATAATGCTATAACCACACTTCTGTGCCATGCCGAAGGCGTTTTTTCTTCGAGAATGACGGAATTGAACTGCTTCTGTAGAGCCTTTAGTACCGGCGAAGCTCAGCTATAATGCCGTAACACCTGGTGCCTTGTTGTATTTCAGCTATTTGAGTGCCATTTTAATCGTGTACAAACTGACGTCTGATATAATATCTTCGGTATAGTGTCAGGTCAATCTAGCTCTTGGGTTTTGCAATATTTGTTTAATTTTTAAGGTTAAGGTTAAGAATAAATAAACAAAGAGACCCTGTGTTATGTATTTATTTGTTTTATTTAAATAAAATTAAAATAATATATAACAATTAAGAATTTATTATAGTTCCTTATTAAAAAATTAAACATATTGATTAGGATTTTTGTTTTATTCCATTGGTATTTCAGACACATAAACCTAAAATGAACCATCTAACTAATAGACCAGCAATCAGATATCAAAACGTTTTAAGTATTTATTATATTAATTATTGAAATACATTAGGTATTTCTTCATAATGTCATCAATTCTTAGTTTGCGGAACGATTTTTATGTTTGGAGATTCATTTCTCAATTCCGTGATTCATTTTCTCAATTCGGTGCTCTCTCAATTCGATGCTTAACATTTCTCATAAACCACTTCACAATATTTAGTGACAATGCTATTTTGACATTCAGAATGGAGTAACATTTATTTTTTTGTATTGAAACTACTTAAAAAACTAAATATAAATTTTAGCACCGAATTGAGAAAAAATACACCGTACAGTAGAAATGCCCTTATGATCATTATCATCATCATCATGTTATTTTGTATTCACAACCCTCTATAATTAAAGAAATAAGGCAGATGGAGGATGGGAGAGTAGGCCAGATCGTCTCTGGCCGGATTGCCACTACCCTGATGTTCCCATGTTAGGAGTCCATTTGTCCAAACTTCACAGGAGAAAATAAAAGCTGTTTATTTTTCACAGTTAAGGTACTAATTGAAATATAATGATGTAGGTACTAATAGAAATACAATGATTGATTAGATTTCAATTAGTAGGTACCTTAAAATTAAATATGAAAAATAAACAGTTTTTATTTCCTTCCTCCTGTAAAGTTTGCACAAATGGCCATAAGCAGTTTGAAAATTAGAGTGACGACATGTTTAGCAAGCAGCAGCTACTTCGCCCGGGTAAAAAAGTATTGCTTGTAGTACAAGTTATGAGCTGTTGGCTTAATCTAAAATAAATGGCGGAACAAAATTTAAACGACACAAATTGCGACATTGCGTGAGTAAATGTTACTTAATAGTGTTATTACTATAAAGTGTGTTAAAACAAACATACTGTATAAATAAACCTGAATCGTAAGTACACCCTTAGATTACAAGTACATATAGATGAGGTTTTATTTCTGCGTGTGTGTGTATGTATGCGATTGTCTACTTTTGAATAGGTAAATACCTTTTATATTTTATTTAATGAGTTGATATGAGTTTAACAGTTATTGAATTTTTAAGATATTCTCTGTTTGGGTAAAGTGCTAACAAACTTTTATTTTCTTTTAGTTTTGAGACGTGCCTTATTTAATTGAACAAATTGATATAAATCATTAAATTATAGAGGTACGGGCCCATGTAGGATAATTGAAGCCTACCGAATACAGTGTCTATAGTTTTAACTGGAGTTCTATGAAACAATCTAGCAAAAACTAACAATAATATTGGCAGATGACGCCGCAGTAATTAGCCAGTTTAAAATGAAAACGATAAGAGATACTTTAGTACTTTTGCTGTTCAACAGAAACTATTATCATCTAAAAAAGTGAGGTCACCCTTATCACGAATGTATAAAACTTTCGGACTTAGAGTTTGAGGTACAGTTGTCTTTCGTCGTCAACACGATGAGGACTGTCTTAGTTTTGGCGGCCCTTGTGGCCCTTTCTCTGGCCGGCACCGTCCCTAAGAAATTCGTGAAGACAAAACCTGGTAAGTTAAAGTACACTCTCTATCACAGCAATTAATATTAGTGGGTTATTTCTTCCCATTCCCTGAAAAGGTTCAACTGTCCTTGAAGACAATAGAGTCTTGATCTTCAGTCGTTAATGAGTTTGATGATGTGTTGTTAATTCTTTAAGATCACTTTTACTTTCCCCTGGGACGAGCTAGACCTTCACTGGTTGGGCTTTTATTGCCTGTCAAGATGTAGGTCCTAGACACATGGGAATTGATGCCATGGGAACGGGAATTGGAAATAGTTCCATTCTGAGTCGGTGAAGACTTATGTAAAGTCTTACTTCAAGTACTTACATAAGACCCAAACAACCTATGGACCCTGAACACTTTGTGGTACTATTGTTGTTTCATAGTACATATGTATAAGTTCGGTTTTCTTTAAATAACCGTTTGCTACCAATACACTTAAAATGTTATCTACTTAGTGAAAATTAACTAACGTCAAACATTTCCTTTACAGTGGATAAGGTGACTGTGGAACGCCAGTACAAAATCTTGGAGCTCTTCGAAGCCATCAAGCAAGTCAACCCTCACGCCGAATACTACAAAGTTGGCAAGGAATACGACATTCAAGCCCACGCTGCCAATTATGTAAGTAATATAAAATTACCTACTATCCGTAATATCATGCCTGTCTGTAATTTGCCAAAAAAAAAAAACTAAGCCTAGTCCCTACGAGTACATTAAACATTCAAACCATAAATAAAAATAACCGCAAAATAGAATTAAAACTCGATTTTCGAGATTTTTTCTAATCTGCTGTATTTCATTACATTACAGGAAAACCAAGCGGTTGAAACATTCTACCACTACTACAACAATGGTTACTACAAGAATCAATTTAGCTTCACCATCTTCAACGAGGAGATGAAGGAAGAAGCTAAGGCTCTCTATGATCTCTTCTTCTACGCTAAGGACTTCGAAACCTTCTACAACACAGCCGCTTGGGCTAGATTCCACGTGAACAAGAGCTTGTTCGCTTACACCTTCTACATTGCTGTCATTCAGCGAATTGACGCTGCTGGATTAGTTGTGCCTCCTTTCTACGAAGTTTGGCCCCAGTTCTTCGCCAACACCGATGTATTCGAGAAAATGTACTACACGAAGGCCAAAGGATTACCCTATGAGGAGTACCCCGAATACGGCATGTATGTGGAAGGTGACAACTACGTTGTTTATGCTAACTACTCAGACTACACTTACGGATACGGCAATGACGAATTCAAACTGTCGTACTTTACTGAGGACATTGGCTGGAACACATACTACAACTACTTCCACTCCGTCTTCCCCTTCTGGCAGAAGAGCGACAACATCGCTATGGGACCTTTAAAGGAAAGGCGCGGTGAAATATACTATTCCTTCTACCAGCAGCTGTTGGCCCGTTACTACCTGGAGAGACTTTCAAATGGTATGGGTAAAATCCCAACATTCTCATGGTACCAGCCCTTCAAGTACGGATACTACCCTCATATGGGCTACTACTACTACCCATTCGTCCAAAGGAGCGACCAGTACATTATGCAGACTGAGCAGAACCTGGATGACTTGAGATTCGTCCGCAACTACGAAAGCATGTTCTTGACTTTCCTTGAAAAGGGCAAGTTCGAAGCTGTAAGTAGCTAAGATATTACTTAATTTTTTTTTAGTCATCAAGCTTGAGTGATATTTATGAAGTTATTTTTACATTTCCAGTACAAGTACCAAGTCGACTTCCGTAACTCCAAGTCCATCAACTTCGTCGGAAACTTCTGGCAGACCAACGCCGACCTCTACGAGAAGATCCCCCACAGCAACTACTACCGCTCATACGAACAGGCGGCTCGCCGCATCTTGGGTGGATCGTCATGGTCATACAACAAGTGAGTTCAATATTATGTATTTTGAAGTTTAGTTCAGGCATCTGTTTAGTTGTAATAGACGCTATTTTGCTAGGCGCTAAAAATGTAGTCTGATGCCTGTCGACTATACTAACAATCATTATATACTAAAACCATGCTAACCACTATGGTGTTTGACACTACTGTTGCGATATTAGATATCTTATTCCAATAGTTAACTGGTAGAAAATGCTCTATGGCACTAAGTTAGCATCATCTACAAAAATTAAAGTGACAGTGAAGACTAGGACATGCATAGACTATATACATGTTCTAGCATAGACATGCACTAGAGAATCGTCTTTTGAAGGTGAACATACCCAGATTCAAAATAGACCAGGAATCGAACCTGAAACTTTATTTAATTTTACTTTTTTTTACTTTACAGTACCGTATTCAAGCCTTCGGCCCTGGACTTCTACCAGACGTCGCTGCGTGACCCAGCTTTCTACCAAATCTACAACAAGATCTTCAGCTTCATTTACAAGTACAAGCAGTATGTGCCCGCCTACACTCAGGACAATCTTCATTACGTTGGCGTTAAAGTCAAGGATGTCCAAGTTAGCAAGCTGACCACCTTCTTCGACTACTTCAAATTCAACGCATCCAACGCCGTCTACTATTCCGACGCTGAATTCACCGCTCCTAAGAAATCATTCTTGGTTGCTCAGCCACGTCTGAATCACGAACCCTTCACCTTCAAGATCACCGTTAAGTCTGACGTTGAAGAAGAAGCTACTTTCAAGATCTTCGTTGGACCTAAATACGATGAGAAGGGCTACCCTATCAACCTGAAAGACAACTGGTACAACTTTGTTGAATTAGACTGGTTCAAATACAAGCTTACAAAGGGCGAGACCGTTGTTGAGCGTAGCTCTGACGACTTCTTCCACTTCAAGGAAGATTCTTGCTCGATTCAGCAAATCTACAACCACTTGGCTAAGGGTGAGCTGCCATACGACATGATGGAGAAGTATGACGATCTCCCCAAGAGGCTTATGCTGCCTAAGGGTACAAAGTCTGGTTTCCCTCTGCAGTTCTTCGTCTTTATTTACAAGAGCGAGGCCCTTCCTAAGGAATGGGAGCCTATTAAGGACTACATGCTGGATGACAAGCCTTTTGGTTATCCATTCGACCGTCCCGTACCCTGGTATTTCGTGCAGCCTAACATGTACTTCAAGGATGTTGAGGTCTACCATGCCAACGAACAATACCCGTGGTACAACCATGTAGCTTACAAAAACTGAACTCGATAATTTTATAATTAAGTGATGCCAAAACTACAAACTATTAAATAAGTTACTTAAAAATATTCATTTGCAAGTTTAATTTACCTGACCCTAAATCTATTAATATGTTAGTTAATAGTCGTAGTAGGTATAAATAAAAATAGGTAACTATTATTATTTCATTCACAAGTACCTAAATATTCAATTAGGTAGCAAGTTGTAGCACTTAACTGCAGCACTTAGCTATTGGATTGGTTAACAATTTACTGTATCTCCAAAGTCCATATCGATGCAATCCCTACTGGTTTTATGAACACATTATACTTTTAAAGAGTGCAGCAAGGTTAACATACGTAGGTGGTGCCATTAGAAAATAATACCTTTGGTCAACAGTCAACACAAATGGTGAAGTGTATTACAGTAGACATTTAATACTCGTAAAATCCAGTAATCCATACAACTTAATATTTAATCAAATGGGCATGAAAACAAATAACAACTAAAATTTAAATAAAAACAATAACACACAATAGGTAGGTATTTAGTGTACCTATTTCTTAACATCATTTTATTTTTTCTTAAGCCAATTTGAAAACTAAACTGAAAGTGGAAACTTGGCAATCTTGCAAACTAAAAAACATTTCATAGTGAAATACTGTTGAGAATGTTGAGATCACTAAAACAGTTTATGTTTCCTTACAGTCACATTTACTTTACAAGACTGCCAAATCCTGTAGGCAAAGATTTTTCATTATCTAAGTTCAACTAGATGTTAAAATGTTCCTAAATTATAAAAATTTACAAATATATTTGAAATCAATATAAATGAGGCGAAAAGTAGCCATTAAAGTCAACATCTAAAGTCTTCATGTGATAAACAGTAACATTGAAAAATCTATAATTAGGTGCAGAGTCACTGTATGATTCAGCGTGTTTATGGAAAGGAAATCCTAATGGCTTACTATCGATCTCACTAGAGAATTGGTGATAAAGTACAGGAGTTATAGTTGCATCTTTTTCAGTCAAATTGTCGTCCTCAGTTATCATTACAAATACAGTCAAATTAAGACCAACCTCTGATCCTTTCGGTAGCACTAAGTTTCTGGGGAATTTATAAATGTTGTAACCATTCTCGTTATCATTTTCAAAATCATTTGCACTATAGTAGACATATCGCTCAGATGACTCAGGGTCCCAGATAATGTTGTTGATTCCTTCTGTCAAAGTGTAACGATAACTATCAAGTTCGAAAAATCTAGAATGTGAATCCCAGCAGCTGTATTTACAATGAGGTCCTAAGAACAATCTTATAATTACGTCTTTAGTAGCTGTTGATACTACTGTAAAATTAAAATTGAAAGGCAAATGGTTTAATTTTCTCTGCCGTGAATAAATGTTATTGTTAGAGATTCCATTATGGTTAGATGTGTCTCCCTGTAGAGCTTTGTTTAAGTTTATTAAATTATAGTCAAAAATTGTAACCAACTTGGAGGATTCAAATTGAAGAATTTCAAACTCATTAGTTTCGTACTTAGAAATATCAAGAGGTTCTGAGTTATTTGTGAATTCTGAGAAATAATCAAGTCCTCTTTCAATCAAGGACCAATAAACTGGATCTCTTAGCGTTGTTTGAGGGTGGTGAAGTAATGATGGAGTAGGGTTGTATCTGTAAAAAATAAAAAAGATGTACCATATTTATAATTTACCTGTGAAAAATTGGTTAAAGTAGAATTTGATAACTCACCTGTATAATGGGTATCCGTTGTTTCCATAGCCAAATATGGATCGCACAATTTTAGCTGACTTGACTCCATCCAAATTAGCTCTTATTAGTTTTGTCATTAAGCCTATGTAATTGTCACTGGACATTTTTATGAACGTCCCATTCTGCTGAAACAAATAAATCAGTTGAATAGAAATAAAAAGGTATTTAAATAAAGAAAGGAACTCTCAAGTTGTTGTGTTGATGTAAAAATTACAATCCCATAGGAAAATAATGATAAGATCAAAGGTAACGTACCAAAAATACAAGTCCTCTGTAAATACATTCTTTTATAGCAATATCAATGGATTTCAAATAGGTAATGTTTTCTTGCATATCACCAAGTATAGATGACCTCGTTGGAAAGGCTAGACCATTTTCGTAATATAAATATGGATTGTATTCTGGTTCACAGGTTTGTTTTGACGACTTTACGAATGCAGTTCCAAGGTGTTCTTTTTCCAAGCGGTATCTCGCCAATAGTTGTTGATGAATGTAGTAAAAATGCTCAGGGTGCTTCGGATTTATCTCATCTAGCTCTTCATTTGGCATCCAATATGGGTGACGAAGGTGAACTCCGTAATAATAGCTATTTAGAGTGGCATCATCTTTGAAATAGCTAATTTTTTCGTCACAGCCGTTCAGTGGAATGTTCCATCCAGAATAATTGCTGTTGATAATAATCCTCTTATCAATTCTGAATACTTGGTTTTTCAAGTTACTGTCACTAAATTGGCCATTATTATTTTTGATAAACATCGCTTTCATGATAGTTTCACCGTTGACGAAGTAGTTTGGTTTGAATATGAAAGGAGGCAGTAAAGTTTCTTCCGATCCACGACTGATGCTATACAACGATGTCAGGCGTTTTGCGTAGTCATACATATCGCTGTTTATATTTGCATTGGCCCATTTCTTTATTTTTTCATAGTCCACTCTATTGTATATTCTAGTATCACGAAGAAGACGAAACAAAGCGATTGCAGCATTTCTCATGTCATCATCGTAGATGTTGAATGTGAGTCCTTTTTCAGTCACACCTTTTTCTACGTAATCGTTGAATGTTATAAAGTGTTCGTTGTCCTGAAATTCAATAAAATCGTTATGATAATTTTCAACAATTACGACAGTAAAGAGTAATTTAAATAAAAAAGCTCAAAATTTTACCTTATTATCTATGTTTGGTATATGGGAGTCTGTGTTTTCATTTATGATTTGCGGCGAATATCCTGAAGGAATGATTTGTTTGAGCAATAAATCTGGAGAAAGGTCTGGAATAATAAATATTTATGCTGTGAATATTATAAAAATGTTGGTATGTACAATTTCAAATTATTCTCCAGACTACACTAGTTTTAATAATTGTACAAGTAGCAAGAATGTTTTCTTATGAACCGAATGAATTTAATAAAACTATAGCAGATAATTTATACTTTTCGTTTTTTTACTTAGATATTTTAACGCCATAAGCGCCTGATGTAGATAATCTATATTATTGCAAAATGTTACACCACACTCAAGCCAAACTACACCTTCATTGACATAAAAATACAAACGTACCTCCTTCATGAACAATCGCTCGAAATTCGTCCGTGGGGACCGCCAAAACAGTCCCCAAGTACAATAAACAAATCCACATTCTGTTTTGCAACAACACACTGACCGAGCTGGTCAACTAACAACAATGATTAGCAAACGTGGCTTATATCTGGATGAAACGTAGCTCTGTTTCTCCTTATCCAATTGAGATCCTGGTCCAATCGTTTAGAATGGGGATAACTTTGGATATTCGCATACAAAAGTACACTAATAATGAAAAATTTGCATATTGAATTATATAAAATAAAAACTAATGTTTATAGAAGAAGCTACCTTTCTAGAAAATGATATCGAAATTATATTAAATACAAATAAAGGTAACGAAACATAGATGACAGTAACTGCTGAGCTTTTCAATGCTACTGTAGAGGCTACAGTAAACATAGAAATTAATTCCTTCAAGAATATTCAACCAGTAACAAACGATTAGGAATTTTGAGCATAATAGTACCATATAATCTCAGGAAACAAAATGCAATTGGTCAATTTTCCAATTGCGCGCGGTACTAATTTTGGTTGGGATGAGCGGCGCTACGAATACTCGTACTTAGTACAGCTAAGAGACAATAAACATTCTCTGCATGAACAAAATAGATGATTCGCTTAATCCGGTCTTGTTAGTGTCTCTGTCATCCACATTAACTGCCTAGTAACTGATGACTTTAGCTTTAGAAAGCTGTGGTTTGTAGGCATATTTTGTAATGAATTTGAAGATAAGTTTTCAGGTAAGTTCTCCAAATTCAGAGTATTAGTCTTTGTTCGTGCTGACTCTGACATTGTATATGTGCTACAATCAAAGAAAAAATGTACATTTGATTAAACACAAAAACCTTTATTAGACACAGTGAGTTTGTACTCAACAGTTGCAGCAAAATATGAAAATAGGTTGGTCAACATTGCACCAACAGGCCCGCAATTATCGTGAGATGTTCTCAAAGAGCATGATATGTCAAGTCACTCTGGTGTTCCGCGGATACCCTTAATTGTTGGCATTGCGCATAATTTTTCGAGGGGACACCGACTTCAATTTTGAGTGTTTTATAGTAACTATTATGTAACCACGTTTGTTGGCTAGCTAGTGTACATGATTCCTTAACAAACTTACGTAACTATGCGGTTGCGGTGCACTGGGGTCTAGATTGTCGTATCCGTCTCGAAGCGTAAACTAATCATGCAGATACGAGAATAGACTTCGCAATTGAAAAAAATTGCTTCAGATTTGTTCTTGATTGTCTTTTCCTTAAAATTTTCCTCTGGCATGCACGTGTGAGGGACCCATGTATATTTATACAATAGTGCGGTCATTAGCTTCGAAAATGTCTTGATTTGGACAGTGGCAAGTGTTAACACCTGGTGCAGGTATTTCACAAAAAGAGGTATGTTTATGCCTGCTATCTATCTGATAGTAGATATCTATAGAAGTTTTGTTTAGTTTTCGAACTGTGTATGTTTTTACTCTCCGTGAAATTATGGTGTTCCACAAAATAAGAGATTATGATGTTGAATGAAGTGTCTCCCACAAAATCAAGCATAGTGTAAAACAAGAGAATCCCATGTTATAATACAAAAGGTACGCTCCTATTAAGTCATAGAAATAAAAAGCTATGTTATAAAATATTGCATTTAATGTAGAGTATAGTAAATTAATAAGTACTTTTATGGTTTTTTTAAGTGCAATGCGTTATAAATATTAGCATAAAATTGCGTACAAAAGAATCCGTTAAGTGTGAATTATTTGGCTAATAATTCATTGAAACGAACTCAAAAAGACCCTGGCCTCCTCAGGCTTATAACGAGATTATTTTAACAAGTCCCTATCTATAAGATAGATAACAATAGTAATAAAATTTCATTTTACAACCATGCTAATACCGCATTCAATTGTTTGTACTAATACTGAAGTCATAAAACTCCTTCAAAAGGTATACAATACAAAAATTAAATAATCTCTATCATAATACTAAAGTAGTATCGACAATGTGTTTAGTCTCCAGTCATCATCTCCATGAATTCTGAAAGGAAAGAAAAAATGTGGTCACAATATGGAAAATATGCATACAAAATTGAAACCATGTTCATTAATTGTTTTAGATAAATTATTTTTCTTGAAAAACACGCTTAATGCAATTTATTTCAATTGATTGATCAAACTAATCGAAACACTTTCAGTTTCAAATGCGTTCGGTAATAAAGCAATATACAAATTGTTATTGAAGAAAAATAATTGAATTTAGTTGAACTAGATTAGGTATGAACTAAGAAGACGCATTTTTAAAAATCTAACTCGCTCTATCATTCGTTGGGTTTGATTGGAGGCCAAACTGTAGATCCTGGCTACACAGGAAGTTGTGGAAACGAAAGCTTAAGCCCGTATTCACAAACATTACTATGAGGTCTCACAGTGCGCGTGGACGCACAGGGTGACACACGAACCAATCACAGAGCTCTTCTATTCAACTCTGTGCGTTCGATTTGCTGCTTCACTTATGCAAGCATCGTTTGTGAATACGGGCGTTAGTCCCGCAAGCGATCACGATCCGTGCAAGGGATGAAACCTCTGTTTTTTGTGCCAATGTCAAGTGGAAAGTCTTCTTTATTTTTATGGTCAAAGTATAAAATCAAATTACCATCGAAGTCGACGGTGCCGGAGCCGTCAGTGTCAATCTCAGCGATGATGCCGTCGAGGTCGGCGTTGCTGAGCTTGTCGTCCAGCGCGGCCAGGATCTCTTTGAGGGTGGAAGTGGTGATGTAGCCGTTACCTTCACGGTCGTATAACCTGGAATTGGAGAGAGACATGATGTTGAAAGAATGTTGGAAATACATCTGTCACATTTTAGAATAATAATCTCATCTCATTCGTAATGTGGGGTTACTTTCATTTTAATAACAATATTAAATATTTTGGTATCTACACTAAATATTGTATTAATATTAATTATTTATATTAATTGAGAAGGTTTTACTTTCAGCACAGTTTTGCCATGACACAATAAGATAATCATGAAAGTTCAAAACAATACCAATATTATTAAAATGTATTATACTTTTTGTATTCGTCAATGATTATGGTCTCATTTTATTTAAACCTCTATTCTTATACCACATCTTGGGACTGGTTCACTTTTATTTGTCAATTCAGTTAGACCTATTCAATGTCTTGTTTTTGTTGGTAATTGATGTGTTATTAATTCATTACCAACCTGAAAGCTTCTTTCAGTTCCTGTTGCATTGCCTCAGCGTCCTCTTCTTCCAAGAAGTGGGAGGCGATGTTGCAGAATCCGTCAAAGTTGATTTTGCCGGAATCTAGAATTAAGGAAAAAGTCATAGTATTAAACATCTGGAATATTAAGTAAAACAAAATCCAATTCCAATCAACTGGTAAATAAACTGCCAATGCCAGTGCAAAAGCACGTGTCAGTAATATCTATCAACATTTTCATGAAACGTTTCATGAATAGCCTTTACTCGAATAAAAGCACATCACAACCTCGCGCGTTGAAACTGTATAATCGCTGTAAACCTTGGCATTCCCTTATGCGATCGTTCCTTCTTTCAACGGTTTCTTCACAAATAGCTAAATCAAGGCAACTGACGCGACTCAAACACCGAGGGGAGACACGGTACGGAAATAACTTCATAAGCGCTTAGTGTGTCGCGAGAAAATATTTCAGAATATCCAGAAGTGTTTTGACGTGGCACGTGTATTTCACACTTTTATCGCCAATTCTCTTCAGTTTTATGTGTCGCGATGATCGATATACACTGAGCTGCGGGTACGAGCTTTTCTTGTTTTACGAGTGTTTAAACATTCAACGGAAAGGTCACATTATAAACAAGACGCATCTTCCCATCATCTTTAAAATATAGCACTTGACATACATCATACAGCCACTTCAAGAGTTTCTAGATTGACAGGCTTCAAAACGTTCAATGAAGATGCAACACTGTGATTTGCATCGGCACCGTAATGGAACCAGTTAGCCGTTATTGATGTTGCCTAGCCGTTTCATGTCTGAATATGATTGAGGATCCACATTCCTGCAGTTTTATACGAGCGGCATATTTAGCCTGATGAATTAGAGAAACGTCATTTTTTTTAAATTATTTTATGAATGCCGTTCTTTGAAGTGAATGCTTTGCGTTTGCATTTTGGAATCTCGGATTTCTATATTTGACACGCCAAAAAGCATGCATTACGCGTAAATGATTGTAATAATTAAAAATAGATGAAAAAGGAATCAGTCAGTACAAATCAATGACGCAAAATTTATTTAGGAAAAATTCGTATGAATTTCAATGAACTCTCTTTTTTTAGTTTCTTTTGATTAAAGCACTTTATAATTGTTAAGGTTAGTTTAATATTTTCTATTACTATTTATATCAATAAAGCCTATAATAAGAGAATGTTGTCTTACTTTCTGGGTCATTTTCATCGATTAGGGCCTGGAGTTCTGAGTCATCGAACAGCTGTCCCATGGTGTTGAGGATCGTGGAGATCTTCAATACGTCGATGTAGCCCGACTTGGTGGTGTCGAACATCTGGAAGGCTTTGCGGAGCATCGCCATCTTCTGATCGTCATCTGTGTCCTATGAACATGGGATGATGGTCAGTAATTGCCTTTTGAATTATTTTTCTAGGTATGGTATCCCAAATATCCTAGAGAGACGTGAATTATCATCTTAGCCACAAATAAAAAACTTAATTAAAGTGTTTCATTTTAAAGTTATTATAGTAAATTAATTATTAAACTGTAAGACACATTTTTACAGCACAAAAAGACTGGCACATTTCAATCTTTTCAAAATAAATTACTGGAGAAATAAAATTGAAAGAAACAAGCATTAAAATCCTTCAGATGAAAAAATCCTCATGAAGAGCTATTGTGTAGTCCTCAAATTTTACATCCATTTTCCGTCAACAATTTCACTTCACTTCACTTAAACTTAATCACTTAACACTGTTCCTCACCATTTTGGTTGTGTAGGGGTGGCAGTTGTAACAAGAACTGAACCTGAGTGCGAGTGCTGTTACACTGGATTTTGCGTTGGTTTGGCACCCTTATTTATAGAGCTTCCCGACGAAACGTGGGATTACAAAAATAAGTGAAAACAATCTCTCTCCATTCCGCCTGTGAGGTGACGACGTTTTGTCATCAGGACCTGTGTAGAACTTTTGCCAGAACTTGCCGTATTATTTACAGCATGCGTCGATAGATTTACTAAGTAATTGTTTGGGTGATCAACACCATGTTAATTTGGTCTAATATTGGGTAAATTAACGCGACATAGTAAGCACGTGGTATGCAAAGAAATAAATAAATAATATTTATTTGCTTTTGTAACCAACTAGTAAAAAAAGTTTTGTTTTGAAAAAGAAGTCACACTCTGTATCTTAATTTTTCAGTGTTTTTGTTTGTCTATTTGGTAAAAAATAAGACACAGTATCTGCAAAAGATGCATAATCTGCTAAACTCTTAATAGCTGAGCTATATTATTATTTATAAACTCGAGTTGGTCTTTATCTTGGATCTTAATTTGATCTAATTAACCGTAGACTATCCGGCGCCGAGGTGTCTTTCTTTTGCTACGATTAATATCGTTCACTAACCTCTTCGTCTAATTATAGCCACATTATACCGAGTATTAAGTAATTATGAGTTTTCAGTACGTAAAATATAGCTTTAGCAAAAGAATCATTCAAGAATTTTGTTAAATATTTTACAAATAATTTAAGAGAAAGTAAAGTATACTACGCTTATGTAACTACAGTCGAAGAAAGACCGAAGTGAAATAATCGTGCTAAATATTTGGCTGATAAGATGCAATGGTAATTACTAGTGCATCGCTACGTGGAGGTAGTTTATTTTGGGGTTCCTTAATGCTTTTTTGTTTTAATTATGAATACAAAAGTCATGATAACTAATTACCTATTTAAAATATTATATTTGCGTATCACGGTACCTAATTAAAAAAAAACATGGCTATGTCCTTAGACTATGTCGTTATTAATGTAATTTTACTCATCGTAGTGACAGAAAAAAGTTGTATTCCCTCAAATATGATTTTAGTTAGAAATATAATTTGTAGTAGAATGCCCGCCTTATCTGTCTCATTCAAACATCAATGCTTTAGATATTTTTAAAACCAGAAGCATTTTCGTATTACATCAATTTTGAGCCCTATTTTCACCACGTGGAATAGTTGGTATATAGATCAGTAGCACCAGGAAACCTCCATCGCCTGCTAACACGTGTAGAGTAGATACAGACTTGGCGATAATAGTTAATGTAAATACAAATAACATAAGGTATTTAGCATTGAATAAACATCAAATCAGCCAAATCGGAACCAATGACATGAAACGGAACATCTCTGAAACGTCCAATGTTATACTCTCCAGAAGCGCACGCGCGTTTAAGGCTCCTTGATTAAGAGCAGGAAATTCCTTTGAAGCGGCCGATTCACAACAATCCAGTGAAAATATTACGCGTGAGCACGTCACGGGCAGGGGTTGGCAGCATTTGGCTGCTCTGTGATTGTAAAATACTAATTTGTTCCTGATCTACTGCTGAATTATGTTAGAGTTTATCTTCTAGGTTTCATCTTTGTTCAAAGTAAAAAAGGTAATTAAGAAAAATAGGCAAACATTTATCATATTGTACACTTTTTTAAATATATTGAAAAAATTTAAGGTTCATACCAAAAGCATTATTCATGCAAATTGGCTTACAATTCGTCATAATAATAACGATACCTTTAGTGATGATGCTGACGATAGTGGCCTAGTAGGAATAGTAATAAAATAACTTATAGTCTAAATAATGTAATATTGAAAATGAACGGAATTCGTTAATTCGCTCTAAAATCCGTAACTCAACACTAATCTTAACATCAAAGCGAAACAACGACGTAAATAACAAAGTGTCTTAATAGGACAGACGTTAAGTTTCCGTCTAAACAGCATTAGTGGATCGCGAAACGCAAACGCGTCATCGATTGGCGACCACTGGCGCGTGAAACGGGTTATACGGCGCCCGCGCAGATATAGAATGTCGGTGATCGACTATAAATTTTTGTGTTCTCAACGAATGCCACAATGAGTGAAACGTCCGAACTGAGATTCTGACGATGTGTTGTCGAGCGGACGATCCGGAAATTGGGTCATATGTTAATTTAATTACGTAGTGATCCATTTGCAGTTTCTGCAGGTGGATTTTTGCTCGTAATATTGTAATTTTCAGTTTTGCTTTTCTCATTATTTTCCCGAAACTATGGAAGAGTTAATGTTAATAAAGTTTCGCTAGAACGCTTTTTAAAGCTACAAAAATAAATTTTCGTCCGTAGATATTTGTAACACTTGAATCTTGAGTATTAAATTTGATTCTTACTACAAGTATCTAGATAATTAATTTAACACTCATTACAATTTACTCTCGTTATGGTTTATAGATGACATATTGGCTCGTTATGTCATCTATCAAACATGCATTATGGCTGTGACATACAGGATAGAAGAAGAAGTAGACTCATTTCTATTATTCAGAAAAACTAGATGAATCACCACTACAGCTAGTTTTAAAGCAAGATCGTGAAAATGGGTCTTAAATAGCTGTATTTTCAAATAAATGTCACCTTTACAATAACAATTGCCTTGGTCTCTATGAAGAAAGCAGCAATTTACGACATGGGTGGTGTTAGTGGTTATGGTCACTCTTAATGACCAATAGTTAATAACGTGTACTAGGCTATAGTTTCTACACGTATTAAGCACGTGGTGTGAGTCATGGTCATACTCACAATTTATTTCTAACATGATATACGGTTCATTTGTTTTCAATAAAAACATCATAAAATGTAGTACAAGTAGAGTAACGTCATGGTATCTTGTATGTTTCCTCTACCGAAGTTTAGTGTAGGAAGCGTCCGTCAGAAACCTGCCTCGCTTTACGCGCAACTCGGAAACTGGCGGAGTCATCTAGTCGATGCTTTATTAGCATCTCAAAATACAAATTCCAGCGGTTTCAACTCCAATCGCTCGGAGCTGATTAAATTTATTCGTCGAACGGTGACCAGCGGGATTTACAGCGACTCGGAATTCCTTGATCAAAATAATTGGCCGCAACAGCCAAAAGCAATGTTTGGATAGTTCGCAATACGGTACCCAACAAACTGTGAATCATCGATGTCAATGAAGTAGAAATATAACTTCATTTTGGCACTGAACCGGCCGTTTTCTCTGCAGAATTCGCTAGTGATATCTGGACGCCAAATGGTAATGAATCTTTAAATAGGACATTATTTATTAATGTCTTTAACGCGTAAATGCAATAACTCGTGAAGATCCTATTTACGTTATTGCCTTACATTTTATTGACACTAATTGTGCGAGCGATCCACGTGCTGCAATTTCTGTTGTGATAATTTGCATGTTTAAGTGCTGCAGGAATTTTAATGAATGAAAAATTGGATCGGTACTTTACATTTAGAATTTTATCAGCACAGATTTTTAAATTCCTAAATCTTCAATGGAAGTCTAAGCCGAAATTACTGTTGGAGTTAAAAAGGCATAACGCGTTTTTTTATAAACAAATTGTTGTCTGATAGGTATCTTTAAAACTTAAAAGTGAAGAATGGTATGCTAATGAAACATCTGAACTGTCCGACTTTACGACAACTCGTAAAGTTTTATTTACACAAACACACACAACTGACAGCACATGCGGAAAACGATATGTTAGGAATTTACGAATCCAATGAAACAGTTATGTTACTATTGATTATAAAATGTTAGTTGTGTTTCATTTTTTTTGCGCCTATTCCAATAAATATATGGAAATCACTTGTCATTTAAGATTGTTTGGAAAAACCTTGTAATCGACTATAAAAATATTTCTATTTGTATTCTAGCCGTTGTCACAGTGGTGACCGATGGTTTTTAAATTTTCTGAGATGAAAATAGGGAAAGCGTAGCGTTTGTTGTAAAACATTTGGAACTTGTCCAAAAATAATGATAGAAACCGCTTGAAAGAGCATCAATGTGCATTGGTTTTTGTGGCTTCATCCACAGGCTTTGTTTTATAGTTGTTTGAAATGAAATATGACACTAATTTCGACGGAAAATGTAGTTGAATAGGTTAACTAAACTTGTAAGACAGGACGGTAAATGCCAAGTGTTTTTAGTTACAAATATAACTTTTCCCTTCTTTTGGAGAGATTATTATGACGTCATTCTTTCACGAGTTTCCTTCAATCTTAGTGAAGCAGATGCAGATTAGGTGCCATTTCTACATAATTATACTCGTTTAATAATCTTTAATAATCTTTGATTGTCAAATGAAAAAGTAATCACCAGACTCATTATTCTTTCTTCTAATTTTCATATCGTTGGAAATTGCATAAAGTCAAGCCAATCCATGATGTTCTATTTTCAAGTGTGTAGTAAGGATTTTGTTTCTTTTTCTCAGGATGACGGATAGAGATCTTATAACTATGAAAATAACAAAATAAGTGTACACAATTGTAAAATTAATTTATTTGCCTTTGTTATGTTGTTATTAACAATAACAACATAACAAAGGCTAAAAATCTAAAACTATATCATACAATTGGTAATTCCTTATTCGTAAACTCGCGAATCTTTGTCATCATAATTTATGGGGTTAAATATGAAATCGTACACACTTACACGCTTCTTGGTTCTCTCTGTAGTTACCGCAGGTGCATAAGGATTTAAATTTTCTCCGTATTTTTCGTATGGCATCTTTGATATATCTTTATTTTTATTATCCTTGTAAACAGTCTTGTCGTTTGATTCGTCCACTGTAATTGAAAAATGTTTGTTTTCGACAGAATCTGAATTATCCGTATCAATGTCGATTGTTGTATGCGTGTTTGGATCATATACATTAAAATGAACTTCTCGGGAGTCTTCCTTTGATTTTGAATCATGTTTTTTATTTTTCATATTAACGTCTTTGTTTTTATTTATAGTTTTATCGATCGTCTTAGATACTTGATCATAATTACGTAAATATGAGTCTATAGAGTCATCATCCTTTGAAGATGGGACCTTAATAATATCTTTATTTTTCACAATATCTTTATTGATTTTCTTGTTTCCATTAATGGACACATCTTTATAATCAGCATCACTACCAGTTCGTGTGTTACTGCCAATGTCTTTAAATATGGACTTGTTGTTCAAATCTTTAATAACTTTATCAACGCCAACATCCTTGTTAATCGTTTTGTTCATATTTTTTATGATTTTGTTTTCTAATACTTTATAATTGTCCGCTTTTTCTTCGTCACTATCGACGATCCTATCTTGGTAGGTGAAAGTAGAATCTTCTGGTTTCTCAAGTAATGAATAATCAAGAACTCCTGTTTCTTTAGCTTTTTTCTCAAAAGCTTTTTTACGATAGTCAATTTTTTTTGTTTCTGCTTTTTTGATATAGTTGTCCTTCTTTATTTCGTATTTGTTTTTCTGAGCGGTATAATCATCAGTACTTTTTCCTAGCAAACCGTGTACTGCTATTTTATTATTATTAAGTAAGTCGTCAGTCATGCTATCTTCATAATCTGTCACAACCTGGTCTGAGTTTTTGGAAGAATGTATTTTATTATAAGAATTCTTAGGATCACTTATATTATTGACATTGTTATTCTTATATTCTTTATCTTTTTTGTCCTTTTCTATTTTATCAGTCACTGTTTGGTAATCTACTTTTTTGTACTCGACTTTTTTATAGGCATAATCTCCTTTATTCCTGTATTGATTTTTATTTTCCGTAAAACTTGAATCTTTGTTCTTATAAGTAAAAGCTGGCCTTTCACCTAAAAGTCCGTGTACTTTGTCAACAGTGCTATTAATTTTGTCCGAAACAGTATCCAAATTGGTTTGTACATCTTTGTTAACATCCAAACCTGCAACTTGAGATAAAGGTTCAGGTTGTTTATCAGTGCCGATATTACCATAGTCTTTTTTTCTAAAGTCGGTCCTCTTATTAGCATAGTCTTCTTTTGTTCTGTATTGACTATTTTGGGCGGTATAATCGTTATTGTTAGGTTTTTTGTAAGTGAAGTCGGGTCTTTCACCTACTAATCCATGTACTAACAATGAATCATCATAATTGTACATATCCATGTCTATTTCTTGGGGAACTTCATCGTAATTGTCTTTGTTTACGTTGAATTCTGTTTGTGAATAGTCATAAGGTCGGCTTGGGCTAGGCCTTCCTCCATAGCCTCCATTTGGTTTGGATTCACTCTTATGTGTGATAACTATGTCCTTTACAAACGCATTTGGTAGGCCAAATAATTGTTTAGTTCCTATTGCCAAATCCAAAGGATAACCAGGTGACAATATTGCTGTATTTAGTTCCACGTTAGCCATAGACGATGATGCGCCAATCGTACTTTTAGAGAAGGGAGCTACAAATACAAACATTTGTAACGGAAGTCCCGTAGGTAAGCCTTTAGGTAGAATCAGCCTTGAGGGGTATCCAATTTGCGATTCAACCGTCTTTAACGGCAAAGCATCCAACCCAAATTCAGCGTCTTCTATTTTCTTTTTGAGATCTCTCAAAGATATGAAATCATCAGAAAAGCTTGTCATTTGATCTGAAGACCTCGTCACTCCATTAGCACCTCTCTTGAGATTCAGTTCAAACATGTCTAATAAGACAAACAAGTGTTTTTTCGATGCTAATTCACCTGGCATCATTTTTGGTCCTAGGTATATTTTGACAAAAGCTTTCTTAGTTACTAATGATGATATATTAAGCTTGATACTGAATGGTTTGTGGTTAAGTCGTGGTTGCGCTACTTTTACTTGGAAAGTGGTGTTGGTAGTTGTTGTCTTCAAGGAATTAGTGACATCAAATTCGAAGCTGTCAAAGCTAGTCATCATCTTCTTTATGTCTACACTGAGTACCTCGACTCCTGGGAAATACAGCTCGTTCCTTGTGTACGTTGGAAGAACTTTAAGGGCGTTGTCAATTAATTGCACTATTTTCTTATTTATTTGCCAAAAAACTGGGTCTCTCAACTTAGTCATGTAGTGTTCTAAGACAGAGCATTGCCTGAAACATAAATAATCCAGTATGAGTTTGTGCTGCCGGATGAATGTGCGTTAGGCACAATTAAATTAAAAATAACTGGTACTATACCTTTCATTCACGTTTGAGTCGTATCCAAGTAATTTCCGAGCGACTGTTTCATAGTTTCTTTCCGACGTCACAAGTAATTCAATGAGTTGATTTAATATCTGGGATTTATTGTGGCCAGCTTGTCTCTGAAAAAATTAACACACGTTTTTATTAACATATAGCTAAGATGTATGACACTAGATTAGGTATTTTGAGTGGTAAGTAATATGCAGTATGGTTATTTATTACATCTGAACATAGACTTAATAACTTACCAAGTGTGTCACAACAGATGCTAGATTGTTCTCAATGGTTTTCAAAAATGTTATATCTTCATTTTCATTTAGTACTCCAGCAAATGATCTATGAACAAACTCATTTCCATTTGAGTAAATCAGCATAGGGTCATAAGAACCAATTGGAGAATCCCAAGTGAACCCTTCTAATTCTGGCAACTCAAGCGAGTATCTTTCTAAATCGTATCTAGCTGAAAACTGTTTCATCATTTGGAACATTTTTTCACCATAAAAATCATTAGTGTTAGATGGTGTGTCAAACCAAGGAGAATTTCTCAGTTTCCTTAAAAAGTAGAAGGTGTTTAACCCGACATCTTCTCTAAAATACGCAAGTTTTGCTTCATCGTCACTGTCGTCAAGTTCTGATGTGTATTTAGCATCGAGGATGTAAGAGTTTCCTTCAATCCTAACGTCCTCTGAAGGAGTCTGATCATCACCGGTTAGTAGAAATGACGCCTTTATTACGACGTCTCGGTTGATGAAGTAGTTAGGCAAAAGCTCGTAAGGTGGCGGTACAGATATCTTTTCAGTATCTCTTCTATTTAGAATAGCTAAATATAAAGCATCAATAAACAGTCCACAGTTGATGTTTTGCCGAGCCCACGCCGCCGCTCTGTAGAAAGCGTCAAAGTCTCTGGCATAATAGAAAAGTTCGAATAAACCCTTCAATTCATCAACATGGTCTTTGTTGTATTCAGTAAATATTTCGCCTTTTGGCAAGAATCCTTTACTCGTTTTAAGGTTGCGAAGATATTCCACGACCCCCGCTTTCTGTAAAAAGAAATAAAAAGTCAGACACCGTTAAACAAATTAATAATAATATCTGCCTGATAACTATCGGAAATAAGATATATTCAAAGTTCTGATATAACTGAATAAGACATTCCTGCCCACTGCGTGTATAGCCTAATCAAAAAGCAGGTAAGTATTCAGCTCACACAATTATGTAGTTAACATTAGTGTTAATAATAATTAGGTACCTACTGCATAATTACTTTCACACTCACCGTATAATTTCCATTGGCTGCGTCCAGAGAGAAATCCTTGGCCAGTTGCACGACCATCGCGTTAGTGCTATCCTCACAAACGTTTTCTACGAGTGGGAGCATCAGCTTCTGAATGTGGACCCATCCTATTGGTGCTGTAAGTAATAAGAAAAATAAGAAAATGCAATTATTTTAACATGGAAAGCTCAAACTCACTTGACTACAATCTCAGATCTATTTATCTATAGGTACCTACATAAAAAGTGCAGGTTTCATCTCTATGTTTGATGGGTCTTGAGTTCGATTTCCAAATAGGGTCATCAAGTTAATATTATTATTTAAAAAAGCAGAAAAGAGTTCCTATTCTAAGAACATTAGATGGTTTGGCTGGAACCAACTCCATTTTCTGATAAATAATCCGGAACTTGAAGCGTGACGCTCCTATATTGTCACTACGTACAGCTAATAAAGTCCTGTCTTTTCCACCACTGCAACTCCTGTATAGCCAAGATCATAGCTGGGCACCGTTAATCAAATAGTTAACTTCGTTAATCGTTAAACCGTTAATAAAAAAATTAACTTCGTTAAACGTTAAAACGTTACATTTAGCAAGATTTAACGCAAGTTAACGTTAATCGTTAATCCGTTAACACATGATAATAAAACAAAAAAGTAATTGTGCAAGGTTCAAATAATTTCGAAAGCTTGTATCGCGCACTGAATTTATTCCTCTTTTATGTTTGCGCTAGGAGTATGAAGAATAATTGTACCAAGTTTTGTTAAAATCCGTCTAGTAGTTTTTGTTTCTATAAGGAACATACAGACAGACAGACAGACAAACATTTTACTGATTGCATTTTTGGCATCAGTATCGATCACTAATCACCCCCTGATAGTTATTTTTAAAATATATTTCATGTATAGAATTGACCTCTCTACAGATTTATTATAGGTAAGTACAGATATTTGGGCAATGATAAGAAGTTGTTTCGACATCAGCCACACAGTTTTGACAGTTCCAACTCCTTTCCAGACAGTTTTATTAGGATAGCTGCCAAAGCAACGATAACCCAAACTTCACAATCCACCAACATTCTAACCTATATTGGGAGCATACGCTGACAAACTTTCAGTTTTTAAAAAATGACGTAGGTCTGGCGTTCACCAGCTCTTAGTCTATAGTATCTCAATATCAGAGCCTTGGTTTAATTACAATACAGTTTAGCACCAAAGTGCTCGAAAAGACAAATCCAAAGTCGATAGGTTTCCACCGTTTCGTTTAGGAATTCCTATGGCCACCCCTGACTTCATTATCAGTACTCTGGATAGGGCTGCCAGGTCCAAAGACACAAAAGCCGCACTTTGTGCTTCATTTGGCCGGACATTTCACCCTAAAAGCTGGACATGTGAGGGGGGATGGGGGTGCAAAGCTCACGAGTGAGTACTATCATCATCGGTTGCCCAACCATCCTGATTCGTGCGCTCCATATTATTCTATGGCTCGACTTTCGCCTGGCGCGGCAGCCAAATAAAAGGCCTAACAAAAGCCGGACAGGCCGGACAAGGCAATATTTGACCGGACAAGACCGTAAAAAGCCAAACATGGCTAAAGCCGGACACCTGGCAACCCTACCTGGACTTCATCTAGTACTAAAGTGCTCGAAAAGACAAATCCAACGAACCCAAATACGATGCGATGCCGCCGTTTCATTTAGGAGTTCCTATGGCCACCTTCTGACTCCATCATCAGACCAGCTTAATGGTAGGCTATAACATTGCATTTTCATCGTAACATAAGTAACTATACCAAATTTTAGCTCAATCGGTTGAGAACTGGTCTTAAATTCAGTTGCAAGATTTGTCCCACACATACTAAAAAGTGAAATATAAAGCTTGTAAATAAATAAAAAATAACATTTTTATATCGTTTCGTTCTGGTTACAAAAACCACGGTAATACTATCTATTTATTACCGTGCAAAAACTGTTGTTTTGGGTTCTGGAAGTACTTGTCAGAACGCGTTTTTCTAGCGTTTTTCAGCGTGGCTGCTGTATCTTTTTGGTAAATAGTAGGTACTGGATTAACGATTAACGGACTTAGGATAATTTAACGGAAGTTAACGAGTCCGTTAACATTTTTTAAAGTTAACTTAAAAGTTAATCCGTTAATAGAAATGTTAACTTCGTTAATTAACGATTAACGGATTAACGAGTTAATGCCCAGCTATGGCCAAGATCTACTGTTGGTATCCATGAAACCCAACCAGTGAAGGTTGACTAGTCCCGGGGATAGCTTACTGTCTTGGAATCCACAATGAATTTAATTAGAAGACTACAGACTAACCTACTCGTATGTTGTAGATGTTCCTTTAAAACATTGACTGATAAAAATTACATAATTACTTACCGATCTTCGCCTGTCTTGGTAACGTAGGGACCCTGATGAGGTAGCCTGAACTAAACCCCACTGTAATACACAATAAAAATAATGTTAACGCCTTCATTTTGTCCCTAACACTGTTGAATTTTCCCAAAGACCCGTATTTATAAGGACTGTTCTATAAGTTCATAGACACTGTCTCGACAAAATTAAGATAATAGTTGAATGCACCTATTATGCAGAGTTACAGAGATGACATAAAGTCATTGGGTTATTAAACTATTACGAGCAAATAAGTGAATCATTAAGATTAGTTTAACCTTTGGGTGAAAATAAAGTTAAATAAGTAATTCCGTTTCGTTATAATCGCTCTATAAAATAGGTAAAGTATGTACCTACAGTCATAATAATATAGTTTTTAGTGGAAGTCAATCAGTATACTGAATAATACTGTGTGCCTACCATGAGTTTACGTTAGGTGTGCTCGCTAGCGACTGCGTAAAAAAATGACATTTAAATGTATGACATATTGTGCAGCGCCCCTAGCGGCTACTTTCAAGAAATAAAATCTTCATATAATTTTTTGACGTATTCGCTAGCGAGCTCACCTAACGTAAACTCATGGTAGGCACACTGATATCTAATTGACTTTCACTGAAAACTTTTGGATACTTAGATCAAATGATCATTTTTTGTTGATGCTTGCATTTCAAACACTTGTTTTTCAAGCATACAGGTTTTTCCCGTGTTCGATTCCCGGTGTGGGCAAGATGTTTTTCTCGGTTTAGTTGGTGGTTTGGCTTATTCTATGTTCGCCTGACTACGTAGCTACCACCATCTTACACCCTGTCTGTCGCCGTTACAATAAAAATAAAGGTTTTTAAAATAAAAAATACAGATTTTTGTGTCTCAGCAGTTAGAGATAAGATAGCCACATTATCTGTGGTATTCTGGAGCATTTGCATTCCGTTGTAGGTAAAAACTGGTCCAATTGGGAATCGATTGGGACCTCTCGAGTAGAATCATAAAGTTATTAGTACCTATCATAAAGGAAGGAGCTGGATACAAACCGCTACCAAACGGCCATTATGGAAATCATTGGGGGAGGCCTATGTTCAGCAGTGGATGTCCTATGGCTGAAATGATGATGATGAGCAGATTAGTTAGATATTGAAATGATTAGGTTCAGAATTTTTTATGAAAATCTGCTATTGATAGGTACGTAACGTAACTCATTTTGCTACTGAGGAGGTTGACCTAAATGGAAAATTTGTGTCACCATGTTAGTAGGTACTTTCAAATTACAAAATATGCACGTTCTCACCGACCTTTTCACCTCTTGTAACTATCTTTCAAGTTGAAAGTCAAGCAAATAATGATTATTTCGCACGTAAATAAACATCGCCCGTTTTTTGATAAGTCCTATCTCGTTTGAACCCCAAGTCTGGTAATAATCAAAGTGACCTTTAGCAATAATAATAACAATATTTTTAAACGTGAGGCGATCGGGTCTTATCAGCGTTTAGCCGTTTACCTACCGGTTTAATGTTAAGCTGTTGCTAAGCTTTGCCCGTGACTTTGTTTGCGTGGATTTCGGTTTATAAAAAAAGCTTACTTGCTTGGAAATCTTTTTGTTCCTCGTAAGGGTCAATAATCTTTTTTAACATTATGAGATTTCTTGATCTTCTGTACAATTTAATACAATAGGGAATCTTAGGGTCTTTAGGATATCTCAAATACAATGAATCTATACTTCTATACTAATCTACTTATAATATTATAAATGCGAAAGTAACTCTGTTTGTCTGTCTGTCTTGCTTTTACGCCTAAACCACTGAACCGATTTTGATGAAATTTATCCCGGTTTTTGAAACAGGGACGCGCGCGATAAGGATTTTCTGTGACAGACAAAATTCAACACGGGCGTAGTAGTAGTAGTAACTAATAAATAATATTCTATTAACTTTAATAAGCTTTATCATGTCCTCGAGCATAACTATTAGAAAATATTATTTTCAAGATTTTTATTATTAACACTACTTGCATTATGTTTCATGTGGGAATCAAATGCAAAACCTTAGAGAGTCGTACAATCAACACCATCATAAAAAAATATATTAATAGGTAGGTATAAAAAAACCCTAGTGGCCACACCCATTAGGAGCATAGCTTTTATAAGATACCTACTAGTTGTGGTTTCAGTTTTATGTTTATTATTGTCAGTTTTATCGAATTCAACTGTGTTGATAAACCATGGAACATTCTTGACAAATCTCTTTATCTCTTCGATACGACTTTTTTCGTTTTACGTGGTAGTTATTATTTATTTATTTATCATTTTAACTTGTTATAGGGTATCAAGAAAATTAGGCTCTAAATAGTTAGTCGTTGTTGTGTGCCTGACGTGCTTCTAAGGCTGGGTTGTACCATCTTTTTTTTTTTAATGGCAACCAAACCTCTCTGGGAGGTTTATTTCTGCCAATGTCGAGTGAAAAATAATTGACAAAGTTATCAATAGAACGTGGGTGTTTCAGTTCTATTGATTTTTCATGGATTCCGTGGTGTTAAGTATGCCCGTAAGCAGGTTTCGAGACGCCACCGGGTCCAAAGCGGGTTGTTCATACGACAACCCACTCGACACTCGATGCGCGCTCAAATTCGAAGTATTTCAAGGTTTTTTATAATTTATCACTTCACTGCACTTTAGAACACAAAATAACACCAAATTTGTACACTAAAGTCCATTAAATAATAAATTGAAACCATTAAAACAGATCGACCATGCTTCCCGTTCAACTACCCTCCACGGAATCTCTTGCACCATCTTATTTTAACTTTGACAAATGTCAAAAATCTGTCATACCTACTCCATACAAAAAACGCCGGTTATCGTTATAGTTACGGTCAAACTTAGATGGTGCCAATCAGCCTAAGTATAGTCATTTTATTAGATGTCGAATGCCCGTTTTCACCATCAATCCCTAAGGACAATGACCAAAAGTGGTCCAAATGTCCACCACTAATGAGACCTATATTGGCTTATAGTCCATTAAATAGAGATTAATTTTTAGTATAGGACGAAAAAAAAATAAGCTGTCAGTAAAAAGTTATGACTGTTTGAAAAATTGTAGTAGTTTACGCGCTAATCTCTGGAACTACTGGTCCGATTTGAAAAAATATTTTTGTTATAGATAGCCCATTTATCAAGGATGGTTTTAGGATAAATAACATCACCCTACAACCAATAGGGGCGGAGCAGTAAAGACAAATGATGTAAAAATGGGAAATATTATTCAAACTATTTTCACGCGTACAAAGTCGTAGGCACAGCTAGTATAATATTTAATAAAATTTGTCTATAGCCCCGCGCCACATGCGACATGACATAACATGCGTAGATTAGTCCAAAATGTGCAATGGATAGAATGATATCAAGAACATTTTTCGGATGAAAAGGTAAAAAACAGACTTTTCTTTCAGTCATAACTTTTTACTGACAGCATATTTTTGATTGCTGTTTAGTTATAATGAATCAGTATTTAGTAGACTATTTTACTACATAGGTCTCGTTAGTGGTGGACATTTGGACCACACTCCATACATTTTTGGTCATTGTCCTTTTTAAGGGATCCCTTTTGTGGTGATCCGGCTCGAAGGACCAGGAAAATGTGGTGTCACAAAATTCCCAAAATTGGCGAAGTTATTGACAAAAAACCTAAAACGGCTCTCTTTACGGTATTGCCTCGCGCAACGGACCATCCGTGCAAGACAAGGACAAAACATATTGCTATCTCACGCTCTAGAATGTTCGAAGCGAGAGGTCCGATATTTCCGTCTCGTTTCTTCTCTATTTTTTCCTGAACATTCCAGATTTTCCAGAAAAGTGTGAAAGAGAAGCTATTTTGTGGAAGTGAGAGATCAGACAATGCAAGAAAGAGGCCTACCGAGTGAGTAAGCGAGAGAGCCTGATGGTTTTCGCTACGGTATTGCCTTTTTGGCGAAAATTTCATGTTCATTTTCTTAACTACGAAACAGATTAATTACTTAATTTCAACTAATTGACATGATGTTGCTAACATTAATTCTGACTATTCTTGACGTCGCTAACACCTTTGAAAACAAAATCCCTGTTATGTGTTACCATAGCATAGGGGTTACTTAAAAATTAGGGATCGATGGTGAAAACGGGCATATCTAAGGATATTAGAAAATTAGAATTTAAATGCATTTACGCTCAAACTTATCAACTAACTTATACCTACCTACTCGAAGATAACAATCCATAATATTTTGTATTAGGTAGGTAGGCACTAGGCATCAACATCAATCACCGCTTTCCCTTTTTATCGTAAACAACTGCCCTCTCGTTGTTTGGCTGGAAGAGATCGCCGCAATAAGACCTGCTAAAATGTGCCGTTTAGTAACTTGCGCTGGATGCAGGATGCTAGGTAGGTACCAACCGGCTAATCTAGAAATAATTGGGGGAAGCCCATCAGCAGTGAACGTCCTGTGGCTGAAGTGCCAATAATGATGATGATCAATTATTATTTTACTATTAGGTACCTAGGTATATTGTGTGTTTCATAATATAAATAAAAGAGTAATTATTTTTATTAGGAGATATTGAAAGCATTAAAGAGAAGCACCACAAGTAAGCAAATGAATGAAAGAAGATAGATAGTAGTTATTTTTTATTTTTTAAATGCTTATTAATTTTATTTTGTAAAGCTTGTAAAAGTTTTCATAAATGCTGTAACGCCATCTAGCGTCGGGAAGAGTTATTCACAGCGCCATCTTGTGTTGAAAAGTTTACTACGTGGTCATATTATAACGTCACTTTTAAAACGTTCGCTAGATGGCACTAACTAGAATTGTTGAAATTAAATCAGACAAAAATATAAGTTAGTCAAAATATTGTTTTTACAAAAGCATTAAGTTTAACAAACGTTTGTATTGGCCACAGGCTAGTAAGGTCCTATTTGCTTGTTGTAGCTAAAACAGTGGCGCCACTGGTGAGTGCAATAATAATTGAGGAAACTATCATAATAAAATTTCGCTACCTACCAAAATGTATGAACTAACCCCCGTGGGTATTCATTTAGAAGTACAACCCTCATTGTAGTTGATTTCCGAAGATAACTGCAATAGACTATGCAATCCTTTTTTTCATTTGGAATAGAGTTAGTATACTTAGTTAGGGTTTGATTCCTAAAGCCACTTCTTGATGCTTATCGGTTAGATTGAATTACAGTACAATCAGCGCCAAAACACCCAAAGCGGCCAATAAATTGGCAACAAGGCTTATTCCATTGCAACAAAGACGTGTTGTGAACTTTTTGGCTACTTTGGGTGTCACAAACTATTTGATGCTGACTGTAAGACTATGTTTGGTTCCTAGATTGTAAGTGTGTTGGTAAGACTATTACCTACTACTACAACTAGTATCAAACATACTGTAATAATATTTACGTTTATTTATTTGTAGGCACACCTGGAAATCGAACTCAGGGCAATGTTTGGAATCGAAGTCCAATTCTATGATTGGTAAATTAACAAAGTGTTGCTAGTGTGTGTGTGTTTCAGGTAATATTAGGTAGGTACCTATAGTAGTCTATCCAATATAGCTTGATTAGAATGACAGCTATCAAACGAATGTGACTAGTGCTGGGTATGTTTCGTACGGTTCACATAGATGTATCGATAAGTTTTCGAAAAAATGATATAAAAAATGCACCCAATTTTTCTTCATATCTTTATTCATAAAAATGACAATTATAATTTAAATTTAAAGACAGTAAAATTTAAAATTCATGTCAAGGGTGTACAACCTAAGTCGTAGTCATTATCATCAGTGTTCTTCAGTGGTTTTTTCCTCTCGCTAGAGGGCGGTGGGCATCTCTTCTAGAGCAACGGTGCTATTAACCTTTAACTGGTGACATGGTTTTTGTATAACGTAACTGGTGACGTACGGTCTGAGAGGCCGCTACCGTATCAAGACTGTAGCATAGAAACTAGGTAAGGTAGCATACCATAATCTTTAAAAACAGATTATTAGCATATAGAAGAATTAAATTAAAATGAAATAATAAACTCTAAATATCATTTTTAATGCAGAACTTGCTGTTAAATTATATGTAGTAATAAAAATCAAAAAACTAGAGATGAGATCGATAATCGCAAACAAATAAATTTAAATCAACAAATTATAACAAAATTTGTATTTTTTATTATAGTTTAAATAATAACCAATTTAAAAAAACCTATCACTCGTAGGTAACCTATCATTTTAGAAAACTGGCAGTGGTGAAACTTTTGTATTTTTTATTGGCTGTCAGGGCATTTATTGTTTGGCATAAAGGTGGTCCATCATTTTCACTTTCTGACTGATTCTCGTCAATTGGTCCTTTATCTTCAAAAACACTTTCTTCGGCTTCCGAATCATGGTCACTTTGCTCCAGAACGATGTTTTCAGGAACATATTCGGCTTCCGACCCAATTGCGTCTTCCTTTTTCAAATATTTTTCAGATATTTTTCAAATCGCGAATTTTCAAGTTGTTTCATAAAGTATGGCACTATATTCTCAACTAATGATCCTACGCTTCTTTTTTGGAGTTATTTAAGTATAAATTGCAAGTAAAAACTGTAAAAATACGAAAAAACTGTATGAAAAAAATGTCACGTAACTGGTGACATGCGGTCTGAGAGACCGCTGATGAACTTTACATCGATGTAACTTGTCGATTTGGAGCTGAATGATGCAAATATCCTTATCTACGGCGTAGACACAACTAAACTCGAAGCTACTGAAGCGGTGAAACATAGGAAGTACGGGGAAGGGGGTGAAACGATGTTTCACTGACGCCGCCCGGCCTGTGAGACCGCTTGTCACCAGTTAAAGGTTAAATACCCAAAAAAAATACCGATGATTGATTTCCAATGTTTGATTATTTAAGAATGAAATGTTTTTTGGTTTTTAATAGTGAACATTTAGAAAAACGTATAACTTGAATTGACTTAAATATGTTAAAAAATTAGTTAAAAAAAATTAGTAAATATGTTAAAAAATTAGTTTTAATTTAATATGACATTTATTTTGTCGATATGTCCCATCACTAACATTTTTGTAACTCGAGATAACCTTGTAGAGACGTCGTTAATACTCTAGCTTTATTTTTATAATTTCGAATTACTACTTATTGATGTAATTTAACGCTGCATTTACACGAAATTAACATTTTTATTGGAAGCACTGTCGTCGAAAATATTGATTGTAGGTCAGACGTGAATTATTTCTTGTCTGACAATATTTAGCTCTCATTGATCGCTACTACAAAGTTATGTCGTTACTTTTGATGGCAGCTGTCATTCTAATCAAGCTATATTGGATAGACTATAATAATATTAATCTAGCAGAAAGTGTCAAAGTTAATGATATCATTATTTTATGGGCCCTAAATTAACATTAAAAATACAGTCTGTTTATTAAATTATTTATTTTTATTTTTTTACATTTTTAAACTTGCTGTAAATCTAGCCTCAGTCATCATTCTTTGAACTATAATCTAGGAATATTATTACCATTTAGTAATTGTCGAACACGTTGACGTCATGGTCTACCATTGACTTCGTGTGGATGTCGGTGTCGACGAAGGAGGTGTCATCGGTGATCATGGTCCTGTCATACATGTCGTAGTTCTTCAACACGTATTTGTTCCAGCGAGTCTTCATGTCGCAGACCTGCTTCTTGTGGAAGATCATAATATCGACAAACTTCATGTTAGGAGTGAAGAACTTCACTACATCAATGCGACGGTCGAATGGGAAACCAAGAGGCCTCTTGTCCAAAAGAACAGTCGACCTGAAGTCCATCATGAAGTCTTTGCGGTTGGTGTCCAGAATGTTGAGGTCAACGTTGTCGACCAACTTCAGAGGAGTCACGATGACGTACAGCATCATCTTCATACCTCCAACCTTACCTCTGGGCAGAAGCAACCTGGTGGGGAAACCAGTGTGGAAGTTTCTGAGGTCCTTGACAAGGAGATCTCTGAAGTCAGTGATGGTGTCAACCTTCTTCCAGAGGTCGCGGGTCATAATGCGGTCGCGGACCAGGTTGTGCATGTCGAAGGAGTTCCTGACAATAGTGTTCTTGCCATTGACCAGTTTGTAGAGGAAGCTGTCGAGTTCGACGAAGTTCATGCGGTTCTTGTTGATGTCAATGAGACGGCCGTGGTGGTCCTCTTTCGGTCCCAGGAAGATCCTGATGACGCAGTCAGCGGCTTTGTCTGAGAGAACATCGACGGTCACCTTGAAGGGCTGGTGATTCAGACGGCGTTTGCGGACGAAGAATTTCATGTCGGAAGTGGTCTTCTTGAGTTCATCTTCAGTGAGCATAACGGCGTTGGTCATGTCCATCAGGTAGTCATCGAAGTAAGTGACGAGCTTGTCAACCACGACGTTGTCGATCTTCACGCCAGGGAAGTAGAGGTCGTCCTTGTTGTAGCAAGGCAGACGCAATTTGAAGAGGAAGACCAAGTCAATGAGACGTTTCTGGAGTTTGTAGAAGACTGGGTCACGGAGAGCGGTCTGGTAGCTGTCCAAGACAGAAGGAACGACGAAGTATCTGAAAAGAAAGTAGAATCAGTAAAGCTAATAATAAAGTATGACAATTATGCCATACAACAACAGTTTTCATGGTATTTGGTGGAATGTAGACCAAATCCTCAATATGCTTCTGGTAAATTAGAGAGGGTCTTCTTCCTGCAATGGATACTATATGACCTAATGGTGATGATTCGGTGAAATAGCGTGTATAGAAATAGAACTTACTTGTCAGATTTCAACGTGTTCAGTCCAAGAATCGATTTCATGATGATGAGCAGGTATCTGTAAGCATCAATGTGGTATTTGTCCACGTCCACCTTGTCAATCTTTCCGTAGATGAGTCTTCCAAGAGTCTCGATATCATCAGTCTTGGTCAGTTCCAGTCTTAAGCCATTGACCTGTAAGAATGAATAAGTATGTTAAGCTTCGGATAACCATTTTCTATACAAAACAAAGAAAAGAACATTTCAATATACGTACTTCAACGAATCCCTTGACAATAGCTTCCTTGATGATCATTTCGTATGCGTCTGCAAGACGGAGATTCTCAATAACGTCATCACGGATGACAACATAGTTGTTCTGCCTCTTAGGGAATTGAACACCGTTGTGCAACATCATCCAGGGCCAGTATCCGTTCTTGATCGGTTTGTTGTATGTAAGAGTTTTAATCTCACCAAGACCATTAGACAGACGCTCCAGGTAGTATCTGGCAAGAATTTGCTGGTACATGTACAGAGTAAGTTCGAAACGCCTGATCCTGATCTTGTCGAAGCATTCGTCTCTCATCCAGAACGGATAGTCGACGTGGAAGTAGTAGTAGTAGGTGTTAAGGTCAATGTCCTCGGTGAAGTAGCGAAGCTTGTCATCGTAATTGAGAGTTGTTCTTCTGTCGTATGTGTTCTCATCGATGATGTAGACATCCTTGTCAGTCTTCTTGATTCCGTAGAAGTCGCACAGCTTGTGGTCAAGGAGTCCTCGTCTCATCTTGAGTAAGTAAGCCTTCTGGATAACATCGGCGCGCAAGAAGTAGTATGGGTAGATTTCGTATGGGGGAGGAAGAATGATACCCTTGCAGTCTTCACGGTGTCTGACGGCTACAGTGAGAGCATAGACGAACATGCCTTCGTTAAGGTAAAGGCGCATCCAGCATGCGGTCTTGATGAAGGTGACGAAGTCTTTGGCGTAGTAGAGCATGTGGAACATGGAGACGACTTCCTTCAGCTGGCGGTCCATGTGGATGGTGAAGATCTCACCACGAGGAAGCATACCAAGCTTGTAGTAGTAGATAAACTTCTTCACTACTTCAGTCCTCTGTAAAGATAGTAAAATAATTAGCCTTTTGGTTTGATAAGAGGTATAATTTCTAATCTAGTTTCTTTTAAATGCTATACTCACGGTAAACAGCTGAATGTTCTCTTCAATGTTGAAGTTCTTGCCAATATCTTCGATTTCCTTGTACATGACGGGCTCCAGAACGTGGTTAAGTAATTTCAAGATGAACATTTGCCTCTCCTTGATGTCCATCGTGACTAGAAGTAACAAAACAGATAATACAGATCATATGGACTTATACTGTGGTGGTGTTTTAAAATAAATGTTTAATAGCAGGGTCCAGTAAGTTTAAGTTTAACTATCAGTGCCACCGATTTCGTGTGCGTGAAAATAGTTTGAATAATTTTCCCGTTTTCGCAAGATTTTTCATTGCTGTTCTGCTTCTATTGGTGGTAGCGTGATGGTAGAATAGTTTTCCTCTGTACATGGGCTATCCAACACAGACATATTTTCAAATTCCCGAGATTAGCGCGCGCAAACAAACTCTTCAGATACACATAAGTATAGATTTGCTTCATTTAACTTCAAATAATATTCGCCATAAGCCATTTGCACTTTCCTCAAAGTGAACTGTGTTTGTTATCAAATAACGCGTTTAAATAAGAAAAATAAAATTGTTTTGGATCCTTACCGATGTCTTTACCGAGCATGGTATCGTCGACTTGCCGGCCAGCGGCCAAAGCCGCAATGGCCAAAACCAATAGTACTACAGCCCTCATACTGCAGCCGACTCGTTGAAGCTCAACTGTGATGCATCCAGCTTCGCTCACACCTTTTATACTGTTTATTGTGGCAGGTTATGATCGGCTTGTTTACAGTTAGTCTTGGGTTATCGGCAAAACTGCAGTAGAAAGGTTGTAAAAATATAAAATGCAGATAAAAGGGTTGAATATCGTTATTTATTGAGGTCCATATTGTTTCTAATTAATAAAAGAGAATTTATTGTGACATTAGAACTCATTATATCCTTATTTTGCGCATTATGTTTTGATGCAGCATATTTATTTGTTTATTTGTAAATTTTTTTGTGTTACTTTGCAAAGGAAAAAGAAAGCAAGACAGCTTTACGATGCCTTTTTCACTTAGAAAAGAATACATTTATTTTAAATAGTTTGATGATGATGTTAAGGCTTTTATTACATTATTACCTTGTGATTAGGATTATTATCCTAATAAAATAAAGACAACACACACAACACAGGAGGGCATCATTTTGGCAGACTTTTGTCGAAAAAGGATAACACAACCTTTTACCATGTTGACGTAGAGATGTTGAAGTGACATTATAACATTTTTCTGAGGCCACGAGGGTTCGACATCCAGTCTGCTCATGGTGTGTGCTTCGGTGTCATCTATAAGCAAGGATGTAGCTACCTACTGTAGTACTACCATAAGGATTAAAATAAAAATTATTAATAACAGTACAAAGTACGACGTTCATGCAAATTATGATATCGCCCTGTTAACTTTTGACTAGAAATAAATTTGACGAGGTTTATGCAATAAAAAATAGTCTACAAGAACTACTTAAACCAACCTGATTGTTAGCAGAAGTATGCCATCATATTTCCACCTGAGCCAAGTAAGACTGAGTAAGACCCATTGCGCGGAAAGGTACTTTCCTTTCCTATCCTTTTTGCCACTATGGGAACTTAGTTATAAGCACCACACTCGGCAGAAGAAAAACAACGATAAATCGTAAAGCATAGCCCAAACATTTGTAAGTATCAAATTCTTTGTGTCAAATTAAATAATCCACATACACGTATGTTATGGCTCTCCACTCCATTGCACATAACAAATAATTATGTGCATGTGGATTGAGTGATCCTTGCTTCAATCTTAACAAAAATCGAGAAAGTTTTACTTAAAATATGTTAAAACATTGCGATGAAGTTTAAAAATTTGTTAAACCTAAGATAAAAATGTTATGGCCAATAAATAGGAGCACTCATACCGCACGCTTTAAGAAAACGTCAACATGTTTATTTCAGAAAATAAAGCCTTTCCACTTCTTTTTATAGTATTGAAAAATTGTTAAGAATATGTTAAAACTATTAACAAATTCAGAAATTCCTTGCACGTCCCGTTCCAAAGTTATGACGATTATTTAGGATCACTCACACCGCACACGGGCCGTATGAGTGCTCTTCAAAATAATGACTTTTTATTAATAAATACGTTTTATTTCTGTTGGGAAATGTGTGCAAACTGACGAGCGAATTTGTTAAAGAATAAGTGTGACAAAACTTAAAAGCTGAAGGAAGAAATTAACCTTTATTCTTTCCTCCAATATGCCGTGTGAGTGATCCTTACTTTTACCTCTATCTGCTCATATGTAGTTCGTAGGCAGACTGAGATAGTATCTAAAATTGTTAATTGTTTTTAACAATTATTTGGCATATATTTTGCTTTTATTAAGGTCATAATTTAAGAAATATCAGGCTTAGATGATTCCTAAAGGAAAATGTTGATTAGGGTACATATGATTTTTTATTTTGTGAGACTGTTCCGATTCGTCAGACGTGACAATGCAAAACCAATGCAATCTAATATGTAGTAGGTTTAGGGGCCTCCGCTAAAACTCGCGGGGGGCGTCCGTCGCCGCGGTCGGCAGTAGCGCGAGTTTTAGTGGTTTACCCCTACATCTTGAATGATAGAAATAAAGAAACATTACAATTGTTTATAGGATTGAATTCAAATTTGACTTGTAATATGAATTGAGAAAGATACTCACGGTTTTATTTAAATAAATTACAAATTTCTCAACAAAACTGTTTTTTTTTGGTTGGACTATAAAATACGATAAAATAATATTATTAAATCTCACATGTAAACTTCTGATGAATCGAAACAGTCTCTCAAAATAAAAAATCATACGTACCCTAATCAACATTTTCCTTTAGGAATCATCTAAGCCTGATATTTCTTAAATTATGACCTTAATAAAAGCAAAATATATGCCAAATAATTGTTAAAAACAATTAACAATTTTAGATACTATCTCAGTCTGCCTACGAACTACATATGAGCAGATAGAGGTAAAAGTAAGGATCACTCACACGGCATATTGGAGGAAAGAATAAAGGTTAATTTCTTCCTTCAGCTTTTAAGTTTTGTCACACTTATTCTTTAACAAATTCGCTCGTCAGTTTGCACACATTTCCCAACAGAAATAAAACGTATTTATTAATAAAAAGTCATTATTTTGAAGAGCACTCATACGGCCCGTGTGCGGTGTGAGTGATCCTAAATAATCGTCATAACTTTGGAACGGGACGTGCAAGGAATTTCTGAATTTGTTAATAGTTTTAACATATTCTTAACAATTTTTCAATACTATAAAAAGAAGTGGAAAGGCTTTATTTTCTGAAATAAACATGTTGACGTTTTCTTAAAGCGTGCGGTATGAGTGCTCCTATTTATTGGCCATAACATTTTTATCTTAGGTTTAACAAATTTTTAAACTTCATCGCAATGTTTTAACATATTTTAAGTAAAACTTCCTCGATTTTTGTTAAGATTGAAGCAAGGATCACTCAATCCACATGCACATCAAATAATTGAGACTAATTGACTTTTAATTTAGTGTCCAACCTGGGGATTAAACTCAGAACCCTGATGAGGACAATCTAATCATTTTTTTCATTATAAATTATTTACTTACTAGCTTTCCGCCGGCGGCTTCGCCCGCGAGGAATTTTGTCTGTCACAGAAAAACTTTATCGCGCGCGTCCCTGTTTCAAAAACCGGAATAAAACTATCCTATGTCCTTTCCCGGGACTCAAACTATGTCTATGCCAAATTTCATCAAAATCGGTTCAGTGGTTTAGGCGTGAAAGAGATACACAAGTTATTTTTGTAGGTATACCTATTTTTCTATAAGTACCTTTTGTTTAAGAGTTGGACATGAACTTTAATTTTTTATCATTTTTGTTTGTTTATACCTACATACTCGTAATATTATTTACGAATACATGTAACGTCGAAGTGTCTGTCCATCCAAAAACTTACAAGCCACAAGGCAGTGAATAAATGATCATTTCTATCAGGACAAAAGCTGTCAAAGGTGAGATATCTCGAATCCACGACTGGCGTTGTGGTCTGGAAATCGCTAGGCCATGCAAATAGGGTTATATTGTATCTGCCAAAGAAAATTAAACCTTAGATACGTACCACAACAGGGCATAAGCTTGTTTGTTTGTGGTGGTGGACAGGTGACCCATACTACTTATATCCCACCACGCAGGTCTAGTATAGTTTGGTTGAAGATCTAAAGTGTAAGAGTTAGGTAAAGGCACCTTTATTATGAGATGTGAGATGACTAACACATGTCCTGGGCATGATCAAGGTAAGAATAAAAGGTTCTTAGTGCAGTAAGATTCCATGGACACTCTGGATATCCAATAAAACAGACTACAGACTTTTTTTAATGGAACTATGCCCACATCACGTTCCCACCACTGCAACTACTGTGTAGCCAGGATCTACAGCTTGACCGCCAATAAAAACCCAACCAGTGAAGATCAATTTTGTCCCGGGGGAAAGTTAAACAGTCATTGGACCCGCAACGAAATTAATCAAAAACTAACAAAAAAGACCTGTAAAAAATTAAGCTGATTGAATACCTACTTGATTTTAAAAGGGGGCTAAGATTATTTAATCTAAGTTTGCAGGCAAAGTCAGGCAAAAACTTGTATAAAACATAGTGTCCTCAACCACACTAGAACACGAGTTTACTGACCCCGTCAACAATGTATTAAATTATCAATTTAATGTTATTAAAAAGTTCTCTTATCGAAGCAATTACTCGTGCAGTTACTAACTGTAAATATGAGTTTGTCTATAAAAATATGATAAAGGCAATAATATTGGTTGCAATTATGTATTGTTTTAATAGGAAGTCTGGAACAATACCGGAATATTTTGCAAAATATGTCGTTTTTCTTCTCTCCTATAAAGTTACGAAAATGCAGTTTCGCGGTGTTGAAGTATAAGGGACAATTGTCAAATGTTTCGGTCAACAAACTTTTATATCCAGTTTTATTTTTAGATCTTTATCATAATCATCAGATCATTTCCTCAATGTAGGAGCAGGAGTCTCTCTAATTTGACAAAGGATTACGAAGATTTGGCATTAACTCCCCATGATGGGCAAACGGATTGGGGAAGCCGGCTGATCGCATAATCGTCACTGATAATGGTGTGATTATCAGTGACGCTGAGGCCGCGTACTGGAAAACGCAACGTGGAAGACGTCCACCCACAAGGTGGACCGACGACATCATAAAAGTAACAGGAAGGCACTGGACGCAGGCCGCTACCAACTAGGCATCATGGAAAGCATTGGGGGAGGCCTTTGTTCAGCAGTGGACGTCCTATGGCTGAGAGGATGATGATGATGATGATGATGATGATGAATGGTATTCGGAATTGATGGTGAAAACGGGCATTAGTCGCCTTTTACGACATTATAATCCACAATTCTTCATAAGCTCTATCATTTAATTGCACGAATATTCCAAAATGATTTTTTAGCTTCCACCAATCCCACACTTTTTGCACGCACAAACAACAAAGGTACTAATGTTTATTTTCTTAGGAATTGTAGGTATTACTACTGATCTTCCCCGAACACTATAAAGTACCTATCCTAAAGGCATGAGTGAGACATTAATAGTGCCTTTTAGCAAAACATACACCTATTACCGTTTTATTTTTCGAGGAAACTCCCAAAGGAAAATATGCGGGCCAGTTTTTGTCAGAATTGGTAAGGATTTCTACAATGTAAAGACTTAGGTCAAAAATATAATTTCATAAAAGTTAGATGCTGAATGTTGTAGATCGTCGGTCTACCTAGTAGGAGGCCTGCCCACGCTACCTAATTCATACTTAATCAATGACGTAGTTTTTATGAGCTGATACCACAGTTCTTTAGATTTTTGAGTCTTGAAACGATTGGTTAATGGCGTCGACATTATTGTTCATAGACGCGTATTTTGCTTCGTATGTTGAACAAAGTTACATAAAAATTTCACTAAGGAGACGGAATAGCCAATAACTGTAAAATTATGGAGCTGTTTCAGAACGTAATGGTATGCTTATATCTCGCTCTATCTGTCTTAATGTTTAAAGATAGAGAGGGACAGAAAGATCTTTATAATTTCAGGAATACTGCAGAGAAATCTGAGGGTTTTAGTTTTAAGTCGCTCTAGAGAATATCAAAGAGAGTAATGCTTGTACTTTATATGAAACATTAACTTATAAACTTGCCGTATTCAAGTTCAAAATATTTTAATATCATAAGCACTCTAGTGTATTACGATATTTTGTTTTAGACTTGGCGGCAAAAATATTACTTTAATAACTTTGTATTCTACGCCTTAATTTTGTCGCTAGAGACAATTACACTTCTCGTGAAATACTAACTTATATTGGACATTATTTTGGGGCTGTTAAAATGTTAAATGGAACCTAATTCTTGAATGAATACTCAGATGAGCATACAAAATGTAAGCTAGATGGTTAGAGCATGGTGGAGTCTAGGCGAAATCATCAAACCCTTGCTACATTTTAGAAAGTCGTGCTCCTGAAGTGAAGAATAGATTAATGATGATGGGAAAATGTTGAATGTATTTACTCAATAATGTAAGTTTTAGTTCTTGTTGTTACTATTAGCAGGCCTGTTCATCTCCGCGAGTTTACATCGTAAACAAAACACGCACGATGGCCCACCTACAGGATACTATTCGACAAGGCCTCACATACGAGCGAACATTGACTCACGCACGCGTATTCTTGTGTATGATGGAAGAAAATATAGAAAATGGTGTACTAAATACTGTGCAGTATTTAACTGCCTAAATAATAATAAAAACACAGAATGTACTTTTTTAAGTTGCCTCAAGACACTGAGAGGTAAATAAGTAGTTAATATTATTCATGATAATTCATGCTAAATCTGGGGGCACGGCAGTGCCCCCACCAAGTCGAGCAAAAAAGCGGCACGGCCGTACCATCCTTTTCTCGAAGCAATTCAGGCCATTTTCGACTGCCTGTAACTTCGTTGTGGATAAAACTAGAAGGCTGAATTTTCATTAGCTATGCAGGCATTGTAAAGACACGGTATATTTAAAATTTCATTCAAATTGAACCAGTAGTTTAGGAATTATAACGGGTCAAAGTTACTTAATTTTGTCACTCACTGACTCACTGACTCACTGACTCACTGACTGACTCACCGATCATCAAAATTCTAAGGCACTTCTAGCAGACCTAGAAGCTTCAAATTTGGAATATAAGTAGTGTTTGGTGTATGAATCAAGGAAAAACTAAAATATTTGGGGGCACGGTAGTGCAACCGCCAAGTCGAGTAAAATTTTTCAATTTCGGTCCAGTTTTCTAGATACATAACTGCTGTCTACAAAATACAAAAAGAAATGAGATTTGGGGGCACGGTAGTGCAACCGCCAAGTCGAGTAAAATTTTTCAATTTCGGTCCAGTTTTCTAGATACATAACTGCTGTCTACAAAATACAAAAAGAAATGAGATCCCATCAAAAACAATACTTGTCAAAAAAACCAAGTCTCGCAACTCAGTTGTTCTACGGTAAAAAGTTGTGAGATCCATGTAATACCAAGTCCAGGCCAGGAAATCTTTAACGTTTTACATAAATATATTGACTTGGCCATCGCATGAAAACACGTGTAAATTAAATTATTTAGTGCGATGGCCAAGTCAGTATATTTATGTAAAACGTTAAAGATTTCCTGGCCTGGACTTGGTATTACATGGATCTCACAACTTTTTACCGTAGAACAACTGAGTTGCGAGACTTGGTTTTTTTGACAAGTATTGTTTTTGATGGGATCATGTATTTTCTCCGCCATTTTCCGCAGTTTGGCACTTCACGTCAAATCATTTTACCGAAGACAGCCCTATAGCTTCGGCGCAGTGCCGATCACTGACGTTTGTCAACAAAATGGTGCTTGACTCTTGAGACAGGCTAAATTACACCATATTGATAATAACATTGAGCATACATTTTTTAAACACCTTCGCGAAGTAAAACTTCTGTACGTAGTACTTATTATTATTCTGTGCTATTAGGCTAAAAGAATACTCCTTCCTCGAAGTTATATTTTGCCAGTGTCAGTGTCTCCAAGTTCATCAACCTCAGTGCTTTGAAGCCAAAGTAAATATAGGCTTCTTCTGCGTAAACTTACTTTTGAGATTGTAAAAGCCCACATAAAACTCCATTCTGGTTGCTAACTGAATCACAAAAAAAATAATATCTATCCAATGATGTTTTCTCTAAAAATACAGGCTAAGATTTTTCTTCGACGATTCAGTCTATGCAAACATAGGTACGTAGAATAAATAAAAAATCTGTGGGTTCATCTTGAATTATTGAAATGACGAGGGTTCGCTGACGTCAGACTGATTACGTGACAGCCCTGCGAATGACAATCCGAACCAACGTGATCGAGTGGCTCACGTGGAATTGTTTGTTTAATGGTCACATAAAAAGCTGGATTGATACTGATAGAAAGCTGTATCCTTTGAATAACTTTTACATAGTATTGCTTATTTATTTTTAGTTTAATAGGTAGCATAAAAGGATGAATTTATCCTTTGGTTGAAAGCTATAATTAAAGTTTATGTACCTACACATTTTTTTTTATTTATTAACACTTTCTTTAATATGAAGCCTAGACTGTAAACTGTTTGTATAACTATTACAAATAAATAAAGATCTAGATAGTTGTGTTATTATTTGAACATTTACAGTTACGGGGCGTCCATTAATTACGTGAGACAATTTTGGCTATTTTTCAACCCCCCGCCCCTCTTGGTGTGATTTGGTGAGATTTTGCCTGACCCCCTCCCCCACCCCCTAATCTCACGTGATATTTTAAAAAATCCGAAATTTTATAGTTCTGGAGTAATTTCACTAAGAAAGATTTTTTTCTGTGTGCTTAGTGCGAGTTGTAGTGCGACTGTGCGAGGTTGCTTTATAATTTTCTTAATTTCGTCATTTATTATGCATTTTAGTGTTCACAAATGCAGACGGGGGCATTTTTGTTTTATATGTTAAGACGGTAAAGAATAAAATGTCATTATCATCATAAAAAATATTTTTTTTTTACTGAAGATAACCCAGTTTTCTGGCAATTTTACTCTATTTCTTGCGGAAAAAATTACATGATATTTCCCGAGACCCCCCTCTCTCCCCCACGTGAGATTTAGTGAGGTTTATGTTGACCCCCTCCCCCCCTAAAAGTCTCACGTAATTAATGGACGCCCCCTTATCTATATTTATTATTTATCGGCAATTAAGATCGGTCCTGCCACACCCTTTTCCAAAATTGTATTTAATTGTTCTTTATACCAATATAGCTTTTACCCGCGGCTTCGTCCACGTTTTTAAACAATATATTGACAATGTAAATACCTCAACCTTCCTAATGATTAACTTTATCTATTGGTAAAAACCGCATGAAAATTCGTTCAGTAGTTTCTAAGTTTATTGCGAACATTAAGAGTAGGCGCACACCGTTGATTTTTAGTTGGCCGATAGTTGTGCCCGATTTTAAATTGTATGAAGAATCGGCCAAATCGAATCGGCGTAGTGTACGCACTCCCATACATGCCCATACTGATCAACTGCCCGACTAAACTATCGGCCGACGAAAAATCAACGGTGTGCGCCTACTCTAAGACAGACAGAGACGCGGTAAAGGCAAAGAAGTTTATAATGTGAAGAGGATATCAACGAAAAACTATTACCTACATAAAGTTAGGTTTGATTCAAAAATCAAATCTGATAGCCAATTGAAGGAAGTAACAAATTATAAAATTTAAATCCCTAGTGCTATAAAATGCAAATTCACTCTGTTTTTCCCATTCGCATGATCTTAAATATGAATATGCCGTGAAAGTGTAAGGTTACTTTAAGTTTCCAACTTTATGACGTTTGAGTTCTGAAAATATATGAAATTGTACTCCTCCGGGAAAAGTCCCGGGAATCGAGGGCATATGCTTTCAGTACGTGATATACAGCGCCACTTTTACCTACGTCAAAGTTAGGTTTCAATAATATTAAAAGTTTTTCAGTGTTATTTTTTGTAGTTTTGAAGTTTGCTGATATTTATATTCTAACATCAGATATTTCAGATCATATTTTTTCGGCTCCAAAAGGAGATTTACGAAATAATAGAACCTGATTAATGGTCATCCGACCGCCTGTCTCTGCTAGGACCATTGAGGTATGGAATGGAAGTTTTATCAAGTATAAAACTTACCGCCAAGTTTTTATTCTCGGATTAAGAAAGAATTTTCAGTACAGTATCTTTGCTCTGCCTGAAGAATAAGCAGGCTGTATAGACGTGAATTTACTCTGTGTCTCTAGGTAGTAGTTACTTTCAGATGTGGGATCTCATACTAATAATTTGCTTGACACGGCTACATTGCATCCTGTAGACCAACTTTATTTACATTTCAGGATTGTGTGAAGTGATCTTTAAAATCCTTGTTCTTGAAGGTAGATGTAACTATAGCGCTGTATTTATTGCAGGCAGGCTTGCCCTTAAGTATGTGAGTATTCTTTATTTTTTAATGACACGCAAAAATGTTTTTACTGAAAAATTTTCCGTACCTAGGTAGTCTTCATAAAAACGGTTAGTTTAATCGTGTAAAAAAAACCTTTATGAATATATCATTTATTAATACTTGAAGCAGATACGAATGTGTATTATTTATCTATGACAGGAAATCATGTCACAAGCACAATACATTATGTATTGTGTCGCAGGTCCGTACGTAACATGACCGAATTTCATGACACTAGTGATAATGATAATGCGTCGACCTCAGCTGTTTCATGTACCACTCGCTACAAATAATGTCTCAGTAAATCACCCTATTTACAGAATGTGCAGGGCCTACAATAGTCTTGACGTTGACAGGGACATATTCCAGCATACATTTCGGGTTTTTAAAAATAAATTAAGATGCTCATTGTTTGTTGGATTAGTTGCTGTTGTAGCTAACATTAGTTTTTGTTGTTGTATCTAAGCTCTTAAGTTATTAGGCATAATTGTGTGCAGTTTTAATTGGTCCATAGATTTCTAAGTGATTTGTAGCTGTATTTTTACTAAATAAATAGTATTCTATGTACTGTAACTGTACCTATTAATAAATTAATAAATAAATAAGTGTACCCGACTAAGTGATGATACGCATCATTGTTTTATTTTCACTTATTTTTGAAACACCTTATTGCACGATTAACGTACAAAAGGTGGACTTTTAATGCTAAAAGCATTATCCGCCAATCAATCTTTGGGTCATGCAGAAAGCTGTGAGTGCTAGTCAAGTAAAACTTCAGCCAAACCAAAGCGTACAGATTGCGTCGCGGCAATGGCGATCACTGCGCGTGCATATTATGCCAATGACAGGACGCGAGTCCTGTCATTGACCTAGGCACGCACAGTGATCGCCATAGTCGACCAGATTTGCACGCGTTGGTTTGGCTGAAGTTTAAGTTTAAAGTGCCTTTTCTCGTTCTTACTATTTAGAAAGTTTGTCCGTTTTCCGTCGATCAAGTAATCGATACCAGGCCTGGCTCACTCCGCGCGGTACATCCGATAATTACCTACAGCGAAGCGCCCCGCCGGCGGGTATTATATCAGTCGAGTGTCACGCGCGCGCCCGTCAGGACGCTGGCGTGCGTTGTAGTACCTAATTCTATGATCGTAGTATTATTTAAAAATGGACATAAAGAGAAAGAAATATTATTGTGCGGCGTTCGGGTGTTTAAATTCGAAAAGAAATCTACCGGATTTATCTTTTTTTTCGCTTCCCAAAGATGCTGAAAGGTATGTTGGCCATGTAGGTAATCAATAATTCTTAGGATAGTATAGGAACCTAACCTACCATGACTAGGTACTGCTCAGAATGCGTTCGTTCGTTTCAGCCAAAAATGACGTCCAGTGCTGGACAAAGGCCACTCCCAAGGTTTTCCATAATGAATGCGTACTTACGTACGTACCTCATTACAAATAAGTAGATTAAATATTTTTTTACTAGACACTACTAGACAGCAACCCTAACAGCCTAAGAAGAGTTCAGAGGTACGCGATAGAAAGAGACAAAACTTGTAGGTGAATAAAATTGTAGGTACGTAGTGCTGTGCGAGCTGAATTCCACTGTATCGCGTCGTAGCAAGACTCGCATTTATTTAAATCGTCTTGCGGAGTAATCCTTCTGTACCTGTACTATTACTTATTCTGTGTCGATACCTACCCGCAACTCACTTGATTGATAACGAAAGTTAACCTATGCTCTCCTCCCGGCTGTAGATAGCAACAATGTTGATGTGTTAATTATTTTGTTATCTTTATACATACCTGTAATAAAGTTTTAATATATTTGTTTATGTTTCGGTACATATTAACGTGACCTCTGACATGTGATGACGCAGTGCCAGATAGGTATGTACCTACTCAATTTTGTGACATAACCCAAAATTATGCACAGCACTTTATTATTACTCAGGTAGAGTTGGTATAGGTACGTCTGCTATTTTTGATGGAAATAACCATTGAAAATGTATCTTTGTAAATTGTTCTCATTTGAAGAAAAGAAGGCTTTCTCATAGTAGGTACGAGTATATTAATGAATGTTGCTTTATAATTTTATATAAAAATAAACCAGCGTTTGTAAAGATTCTGTAATTTTAGTGGAAAAGGTTCATCTAACCATATTTTTGTTGTAAACTTTTTTATTATTAAATAAGTACTAAGCGCTTAAATTAAGTACAAAGAACCTTTCAAAGTTTTTAAACTCCATAAGTAGGTAGGTACTTGTTTCTGCAGTTTCGTATTAATGTAAGTTGTTTAACCCAAGTTGTTNATTTTGACAGTTCCAACTCCTTGCCAGACAGTTTTTTTAGGGTAGCTCCCAAAGCCACCACGACCCAAACTTCATAATTAACCAACATTATATCCTATATTGGGAGCATACGCTGACAAACTTTCAGCTTTTATAAAATGACGTAAGTCTGGCGTTCACTAGCTCTTAGTCTATTATGTAAATATTGAAATAATATTTTGTGCTTGTTTCCTTAAAATAGAGTTCGTAATATTTTAGGACGAAAACCACAGCTGGGAGGCGTATTTTGGACCTTAAGGACTTATCTACTCGGAAAGGGATCGTAACCATATCAACTCGAGGCGGTCAGCATTCTTTGTATGAAACTCCATATTGCATCGCACACTTACTAGGGCACTATTTAAGTTGTGAGCCTCGACAACATAACGTGTTGTTAGACGACATCTGATACTTTTAATGAAAAGTTTGACATTTTTGACTACAACCTTATTCAAAACTTTTTATCATTTGAGCACGTTTTGTATTATTAACATTGAATTGAAAATTATCTAGACTACAAAAACATGGAATTGACTTGCGCAAATTTTCGCGCAAAGATTTATTATGACTTTCGACGTGGTTAATCAATACAAAACTGAAGCGGTCAGCTAAATTTCACTTTTGGTGATAAAGATCTGTCCTTTACCATTGTAAAACGATAGTTTAAGAGGTATAATATTGTATAGCATTGGCTCACCAATGAACTTTGCGAAAGTCGTCTAAAATTACTAATAGTGGCGGAAAACATTGATGTTGTCAGAAAAATGGAAGAGAAACCTCGTCATGTGTGTGTAGGATTGAGATAATCCTAGGTATTAATTCCACTAGCAGTAATAAAATATAGTATGACCATATTATGGTTAATTAATACGTTTTTTTCTCGCTGGATGTCACAAAAGTTTTCAAACGCTCAATAGGACGCTTGTGTCGTTAAGTCCTTGGAAATGTTTGATAAATACGTTTAAAAAGCTTTAAAAGCCGTTTTTAAAATTGTGACAGTTGACGAATTAAGGATCTATGCATAATGATCCTGAAAATAAACAGCTATCGACTATGGAGGTGTTTTAAGATGAACCAATTCCAACAAAAGTCCTATGCGCTCGGAACACTTTGAAACTTACGGTCGCCTATTTTTCCGAAATATCCCATTATATGACAGAAACGTCACTAGAGAAATTTAGAATACATAATAAAACCTAGTAAACAGCCACTTTTTTTCCAAAAGTCTTCAGTTTAATAAGGGAAACTGGCCAGCATAGTCGAATCGCCATTCGTGACGAAAATGTGAGCTTTTACACGTCTCGTCAAACAACTGACTATTTGAACACTCAAAATATGAAATAAACAGGTCCAACGCTACAAAATTCTTGCTTGGAATCTAAACACTTCTTTTGGTACCCATTATATTAAAATTAAATGCGTGAACAGCGATTTATGTAACCAGAAGCAACTGTCGGTGCGGTCAAAAACCATGCTTTGGAGGTGCCTCAAGCTGAGTGGAAAAAATGCTATGAAAAGTGTTTCGGACACATTAAAAAGTACATAAATCATGAAAGACAATACCAATAAACGCAATCAATACCATTTTAATAAATACTACTTTGTTTTCATAGTTAGGCTCACAACTTAAATAGTGTCCCATATTAATGTAAATTACAAGTACGTAGTACCTAACTACCTACAAAATAAGTATATCTTGATGACAATAAGTGGCAGATTATTTAAAAACGTACTTATATCAAAATTTAGTAAAGCTTAGAAATTATTATTTTCTGCAACGTTTCGTTATTAACTTTTCTAGAAATAAGACCTCAAGAAAAGGCATTTAACAACTGAACTAGATAAAAGCTAAGTTCATTTAGGGTTGCAGCAAAGACTAACGGTACAAACGGTTCAAAGTTTAAAGGAACTAACAATCTCCAATGCTCTAAAGGAAAATAAACGTGATTCCATAATGTTCACTTTGTGTTTAATCAGATGGCTCATTTATTTTAGATGTTAAAAGAAGGAGAAATAAGAAATAAGACTTTTTGCTGGCGTGGTGGCGAATTTCTGGTTAAATCAATTTAGGATGCGGATTACTAGCTTGGAAAAAGTTTCGAAAACTTGTTGTGGGGTGTGTCTTATTAAACTAAATTAAATTGCATTTTTGTGGCCTCTAGTTGAACTGAAATAGTTTATTCAGTACATAAATCCTTTCCAGGGCACTTATACACGTCCCAAATGTAGCTTGCCCTACCACGACTTTTGGACAACATATGAGCTGGTGCTTAGTACCTTTGCTAGCTTAATGATAGTTATTAAGACAAATACATTTTATCGCATTACGTCGTTTATATAATTTGAACATTGAGTCGGTGATATTTTATAAGTATTTTAATAAACCCATGTCTTTCAAAGAAAGAAAGATTTTTTTTTTCAGTCAAATGGCTCTTGACAAGCGCACAACGCTCTTGGGGGAGGAGTAGTACCTCCAGCAGAGTGTCAGCATTAATTCCCTAAACAAGGCCTACATACTAATAAATAAGTTACGTGGCTGCATTGGTGGTAAAGATGTAGTCTAGAGAGTTATCAATAGATAATGGGATTTGCTTCCAAGTGTAACCATCAATATTCATGATGATCGTCTAATAGACTCTCAATTACATTTGGAAGAACTATCAAGTTTCATGACCTTTATGAAAATTGAAATTTTCCCTAAACAAATGTTTAGGAGAATCAAACCAATTTCAACTTGCTGAAGTTCTTCAACCAAAAACAATTTTCTCACAGAAAACAAATAGGTAATGCAGAAACTTCCATAACTTCGCGTAAATTTCCGTGAGTGAAGTTTCAGGATCCGCAAGAAAACAATTTTGAATAGGAACATACTCAACTCTTACTTGAATAGAATGTGGAGATTGTTATAGAAATAGTTGTGCAACTAATTATGTTGCGAGCACCAAGTTTATAATAACGCCTACATAATAAACGCTAAAGTTGAAACAAGTTGAAAGTTTAGTAGATTCACCCCTACCAAGTGGATCAATCGGTTTTATTTTATAAGTTTATTAATTAATGGTATAGTTTTTTCCTCTTCTTGTCTTTTGCTATTTTACTTTAATATATTAATTTTGTTTTAATTAATAAATATTTGTTATTACATTTAGTCGCTGTTAGTTTATATTTTAACTAGTTGGTTGTATTTTTATCGGTCACTTTCAGGATGAAGATTAATCCACTAGTGAGATCAAGATTCAAAATCTAAAACAACAGAAACCTGTAACGTAGACCACACGATATCCATTCTAAGCTTGTTTTTTCAGCGTCCTTTCTTTCACTCATGGAAAAGTGGGTCAATGCTGTCTTTTAAATTACTTTTAAATTTTCCTGTGTTATAAATAAAGTCACTTTTTTCCTTACTTCCTTTCCGAGTACAGGTCTAAATTTCATTAACAAATTATTTCAAATTCCGACGTTAAAGTCGCTAATGGCATTTAAAATTGCTAAGTTAACTTCCTCGACCGTACATATCTGTTCACCTTCCATCAAAGCAAACTTCTCGCAGATAGTGGTACGAATTATAACATCAAAGGGCCGGCCTTTACAAAGGTCCACGTGCCCACGCAATTTGCCCAAGGTACAGACATCACATCAAGCAACACTGGGACATTTTAAATCTTAAGTAGTTGGAATAGGAGCGAATTTGCAACAAAATTCTAGTCTGATATGCTGTTGACTGTACACAAATACTCGTAGGTGACATCGTATATGGTATTATGTCCACTATATGTAGATCTAACGAGCTGCTTATTATCACAATGAGAGCCCTTGCAAGACGTATAAAAGGATAACATTTACTATACAAAATTATTTTGCTTAAAAGAAGCCTCATTAAATGACCAACAGGTGTCGAGAACCGGTGTGTAATTGGGGTAGAATTATTGATACTTTTTTGTCCAATCTTTTCGGCACCTATTTATAACTTATTCGTGCTTCACTCACCAAGTTACTTTATTTCGTAGATAGAGAAAGAATGGCCTTTTATACTTACAGTAAAAAAAAACGAAGAAAAAAGTCGAGAAAATAGTTTGTTTATAGTGGAATATTGATGAAGTTTTCACATTTTCCAGTTGCTAAATTATTATTAGTTAAAGCGTCTGGTTTCATTAATTAGTCCTTGTAAACATTAGAACACTTAACACCAGATGCGATTGCGGTCAAATACCTAGGTGTCTTGTTCTGCATAAAAAACAACTAATTTATATTGATGGGATAAGTCCCATTAAGAATTCAATCAACCACATCACTAGCAGACATTAGATCTACCTTTTCTATAATTCATTTACTGATCATAATTCGACAGAATAACAATAACCTAACAACGTTAATAAACATGAGGACTGCTAAGTACAACAAGATTCTTTTGTGCTACTAATGTAGCTGTAAATACAATCCCACCAAAAACATTCTGTAAAAAACTAGCCAAGTCTCGATGGAGCTGCTTGTTTATCTCTAAAAAGTAATGAAATCTAGACATAGTCGTGCCAAGTCTATGGTTCCTTACTGCGATTTCTTTATTATTATAGTTAATGTTGTGTGACTTGGCCGTTGAAGTCTTTATTGTGAATCACAGGTTATATACATACAGGTCACATAATATTACAATTAGTTTCACTGTGTTCCGCCTTTTAGGCATACAATACAATAGTTAATTAAATTAAATTGAATTGAATAAAAGAATGATTACATTAGATTCATACGATAAATTATTCATTACTTATTTTACCATTGTCAGATAAATATTCCTGGATCGAATAGTAGCATTTTTTAACCAGAAATTCTTGGAATTTATTTTTAAATATAATGAGATCGTCAACATTGCGAATGTCATCGCGAATTTTGTTAAAAATACGAGCAGCGTTACAATAAATGCTCTGATTCATTAGCGTTGTCTTACAAGCTACGACACACAGTTTGTTTCTATGACGATCTCGAGTCTTAAATTGAAATAAATTATTATTAGTTTTGACAAAAACTGCAACCTCATAAATGTACAGACATGGAACAGTCAACAATTTCAATCCCACAAATAATGGCTTACAGGAGTCTGTCTGTTTCATGTTATGCATTGCTCTGATGCACCGCTTTTGAGCTTTGAAAGCAAGATCTTTATCGACAGAATTTCCCCAGAATATTATGCCGTATCGTAGTGTGGACACGACATAACCATTATAGGCCGTTAGTAAAGCCGATTTGTTAGAAATTTTCCTGAGATTGTATAATGCGTATGAAAATTGACTTAGTTTCTTCCTAACGTGTGCAATGTGACT
>NW_021134797.1:0-56302 GCF_004193835.3 Ostrinia furnacalis
CTGTTTAAATCTACCCACAAAATTTAATAAAATTTGAATTTGTGGTTCCTTAAAAATTCACAAAAAATGTTATTATTGGAAATAATCAATTTTCGTAAAATTCTTCTTACAAAACGCTAACCACCCACCATGTCCATCCCACCAAAGGTTCCCACCAGTGGTTAGTGGTGGTCATTAAAATTGTTAAGTGTCCCTACGTTTGTTCACTATAATCCCAACTAATATTATAAATGCGAAAGTAACTCTGTCTGTCTGTCTGTCTGTCTGTCTGTCTGTCTGTCTGTCTGTTACGCTTTCCCGCTTAAACCTCGCAACCGATTTTGATGAAATTTGGCTTTATGTAATTGAATCATTCACTGTGTTTAAACGATCAAATAGTATTCAAACATTTAGATAATAACGTTAAAAACCATTTAAAAATCCTATGAGAACTTATCAAATCAAATCAAATCAAATCAAATCATTTATTTTGCGAAAATGGGTTTACATCAGTAGGTGTTACAATTTTTCAAGTAGGTATCTCCATCTTCCACCTTTAGGCATGCAAAATTATTACTGTAATTGTCATTTACATTCATTAACAAAATATAGGGTAATTGCACCGGTTTTCCGTCCAGCTCCTGTTTTCGTCCATTTGACCGACTTGCCAAAAACAAATACGGAAAATTAGAATACAAACATAACTTTCCGTGCAAGTTTGGACTTGTTACAATCTATAATATCTAAGTAACAGTTCTGCCTGCATGAAAATGTAATTTGACAAGTAATAACTCCAAAAAAAACTACGCAAAGCTTCCATACTAAATGTATGCCAACCACACGATATTAGAAGTGTAATTTATTTTTTGTTAAATAATAAACTTAAAAAGTCGATTAAATAAACTCGTAACTTGCATCTTATTAAAAATTATTTGTGGAAAACATAAGTTTTAGGCTTTACTTGCTATCATATTATCAAGAGATGAGTGCCATGACTGTGATAGTACTAAATGTATGGAAGATGGAAACATTGAATTTTTGGATAGATCCAATTTATTCTGTAAGCTATTGTTGATACCGTTGGACAGAACTCGTGGAGCACTTTTAGGATCAGTAACTAGTTTTGCGATATCTTGTGTAGTTTTTAATATTATGTAACTTTACCAAATAAGGTATGGAAGCTGGAAACATTGAATTTTCGGATAGTTCCCATTTATTCTGTAACCTATTTATTGGTACTGTTTAAAAGAGCACTTTTAGGATCAGTAACCAGTTTTTCGATATCTTGTATAGTTTAGAAATAATCGAGTGAGATCACTTATCGTTTCCACACTGTATGTTATTCTGGGTTGTAAACAATAATACTGCAAAGTTTCATCAAAATCCGTTCAGTAGTGTTTGCGTGAAAGAGTAACAAACGTCTATCCATACAAACTTTCGCGTTTATAATATTAGTAGGATTGTAATTTTAAATAACGAATAAATAAATAAGTGTAGTAGGTACCAAGAGAATAGTTTCTGTAGTCCCTTAGTTACTGTTTAATACTATAATAATTTAATTATACCTACAATATGGCATTCATTCAGTGGCCTCGTTATTCCTACCTAATGTGCAATGCAACGCAGGACACTTTATCCACACTTACCCCCTTACTAATAAAAAGTTACACAGTTGTTGAACACTGTTTTAAAATGACATTTCCATACTAAACGTCACTTTAAAACACTGTTCAACGAGCGTCTAAGTTTTATTAGTAAGGTGGTATATCTGTTACTGTGGTGAATTTCGTATACATAATTTATGATCTTGTAGGTAAGATTACGATAACAGCTAGCAATATTTCAGTTTAGCATAGCCTCTCTACAATTACGGACGACAACATATCGAGGTAGATACTGTAGCATTTTATGTGATTTCGCAAAAAAAAAGTAGTATAGGACCTCGTTCGTTTCAGCCAAATGACGTCCACTGCTGGACAAAGGCCTTCCACAATGTTTTCCACAATGCACGGTCCTGCGATGCCCGCATCCAGGCTCTTCCCGCGACCTTTACCAGATCGTCGGTCCACCTAGTAGGAGGCCTGCCCACGCTACGTCTTCCAGCCTGTGGTCGCCACTCGAGAACTTTTCTGCCCCAACGGCCATCGTCTCTACGAGCTATGTGCCCCGCCCACTGCCACTTGATTTCAGCAATTCTGCGAGCTATGTAGTCTAGGACCTACTGCACCTTATTTCTATTGTATACATACGCTATCAGTCTTGCAGTTTTGCTAGTAATATTAATTACATCGGCCACTAATCTCGCCCAGTCAGCTATTTCAATAATAATTAGGTTTGGTGTAACTCATGTCTAATTTTAAACAGATTTATGTAGGTAGGAGTTGGTGTACTTCCGTAGGAATTTGAATTCTACGTTTGGCTTGGTTTGTTGTAACCCATTCTTCTCTTTTGGAATTCGTAAACAGGACACACATACTTTTCCATGATTTATCATTGAATTTGGGACAACATGCTTTTTTTGTAAAAGTGAGTTGATAAGGGTCTACAAACTAAAAATATTTGAATTTTTTAAATGTTTTTACTGTCATGAGCTAAGTTATTTAGGCAGTAGAATCTTAGGAAGTTCGAGGTCAAATCTTAACCGACAGACATTTATTTTCCGGTTGTACTTGATAGATAAGGTATGTGATAATAAGCATGTATCCTAAACTATTTTTTTACAGAAATCTCTACTTTCGTAATATTTATTGTTTTCAAACCAATAAAACTAAATTAGGCATTCCTACATAAGATTCGGGCTATAAATATCCTACCTAATGGATTCCTATCTAAGTAATTAGTGTGCCCTTCGGTGTCTTTGTTTACTGAGCAAACTAGTGTTATATTCAAATATGCCTGAGGCCTGCAATAGTTTTCTGATACTAAGGTGCATAGATAAGAGTAGGGAACATACAGTTCCCATAAGTTGAGCCAATTATTATCTAGTTTATGTAAGAAAAACTGAACACAAGTATACAGGGTGATCCAGAATGAGTGAATCAAATTGCTCTGGGAGGTAGCTTGACCCCAGACAGGGTTATTTAGATAAAGATCTTTCATTGATGCTCCCCTTAGATATTAAAGTGGGTCACTTCCTTTCCTAACACTATTTATGTATTTTCGGTTCCATTTTTACGATTATTTGTTTGTATACAATCATATACTAAAAACTTAAAATGTATCTTGAAACTGTTAGTTGTGTATGTATTAATTTAAGTATGTAAACGCAAAAGTCTCAGGCGCTCGACAAGCGTATTCACAAACATTACTATGAGGTCTCACATGCACGTGGACGCACAGGGTGACATACGAACCAATAACAGAATTCTATTTAACGTTGCGCGTTCGATTTGCTGCTTCACTTAAGCAAGCATCGTTTGTGAATACGGGCGAAAAGTCTTGTTGAAATAACCGAATTTTCAGAATACGCGTCATATCACTCAAATGCCTGGAACATTCTTAACTTAACAATCTATATTCTGCACATTATTTGAATCTGCAATCAATCAAATCATGATATACTTACTTAATTAATTATAAACATAGAAAGTTATTGATTGGCATTCCCAGTCTATTGGTGCTATAGGTAATTAATTTATGTAACTATAAAATTAAACAGAGGTTCTGCGTTTCACAGGGCAGTCGTGCTCCGAAGTGCGTATGTGCGTAACGCAATTATTCTCGTATGAATGCATTCCCCTAATGGCACCAGGAGACAGTATTCCTTCATTGAGTGTGCCCGATGGACTGAACATCCGCTTTTGACCCGATTTCGATTTATTTTAAATCAGTGGAAATGCTAAAGAATAATCGAAAATTTTCGGGCGTCGAATACCATATTGTTCTCCTCATGTTTATTTATATGACATTTAATATCAATTTATATTATGTATTATTTTAATGTGTTCATATTAACTGAGAGATCGTTCTTAATTAAATCAATCAACTAAAATAGTAATTTTATTGTTATCGTTATAGTCGAAGATTTCATCTCCACGTTGTTTGTGGAATCAATTAAAATTATCAAGTCTCATACGTAGCTGTTAATTGACAATTAGTATTAAATTATTAATGGCAAAACTGAGCAGATATTCGCGTTTGTCAAAAAAAGTGTGCATTTATCAACGCAGAGGCGAGATACGGACCAAAATACGATCGCCGTAAACAGTTAAAACCCGCGTCGCGTACCCTGCGCACGCGCCGCCATCGCACGCGCTAACGTTCGCGGCAATCGAACGCACGAGTGTCCGTTGTTTTCAAAATTCGAATTTGAATTTCGAAGTTCGAACGTACTGTTTGAAGTATTTCAAAATATTTTTTTTTTATTTAATTTGAGTGATTTTTCCAGCCTGTCAAGTTTTTTAAACAGTGAATAGTGCAGTGCCTTTGTTTTGGTTTGTGAATAAAAGTTTTTAGTTTACGGTGCAAATCGTCGTGTCCAATCGATTTCACATATCTGTCGTCCGAAATTGAGTTGACAGTTACGTGTCGGGCTTTTGACATGTCCGTCTGTCACGTTGACAGCTCCTCTCGATTGTTATATGAAACTCGTTTACATTACACAAACGCAGTTTGACGTTGTGATTAAACATATTCACGCTTGGTTAATTGATTGGGTAATGGTCGAGTTTTTTTTTCTAACAGAGATTAGAACTCGATCTGGTTGCTCTTGTGTGGTAAACTCGAGATTCCAATCGTTATTTTTATCTTATAACTGGTATATTTAATTATATGAATAAAAGTAGTTAATGGCACTGGCTAAGTATTACATAAATCAGCTGATTTAATCGATTCAGTTTATTTATTACGCGCGACTTGCCGACAATTATCATTAAGTTGAATCTGTAGATTCTGCTTCACGTACTGGTATAGACATAAATTAATGCTACAAATACCTCGATACCTTAAAATTGTAATTAAACGAACATTCCTCTTTTCCCACGTCTACAAATCGGCGCGCCGATCTCAAAAAAATAACCTAATCCCGATTTCTCCCTTTTAACAAATCAACAAATCCCTTTATCCCTTGTCCTCCGTGCCTTTTTATTTCCTCCCTGTCTGGCTTATTTACGTCCGATACGCATTCCAGCTTATTATTGGCTCAATTATTCGTCTGGAATGGATATAGGGTGTGCCATTGTGTCTTAGTAGGTCCTCATTTCTGAAGAAGGCATTGCTGCTTTTAACTTCATAAGATTTTTCAACTGATACAGGTCTACTATTACCCCTTATTAATAAAACTCAAGTACACCCTAGTTAAACTCTGGCTTAAATTGTCATTTAGTATGGAAATGTCATTTTAATCCAGAGTTCATCGTAGGTGAAGCTTTTTATTAACAAGGGGGTTAGTGCTTACTAAATGGAATCAGTCTGTTCATCACTGTCTGTAGGAATAGGTAGGTATAAGGATAAATAAAGAGGCTCACAAAAAAGTGAAAACAACAGATTATGAAAAAATATAAAAATACGATATGGATGGTTGTTTAAAGTTCTCTTTCAAAAAAGAAAAATAAGTTTGCAATTTTCACAAGTTAAATCAGTCTTTCATATATTTTTTCAGTACTTAAAAATTTTACCCAATAAATATTTTTTGTAACTTTTGCGTGAATTTTAAACGTAGGTATTCTTGCAATAATATCACAGTGATCACTGTCCTATATCCGTGCCTTCATAACGGCAAAAAGTCGAGCTATCCCGACTCCCGAGTCCGCTCCGGGAATGTTCCGAATAACTTCGTCTATAAAAGGCATCCCGATTAGTCTGTGGACTGCGGTCTATGTATACGGCGCGCGCGCACTATTTTTGTAGTGCAGGAGACTGCACTATAATACTCGTATTACTAAAATATTTTTAGTAGGTATATTTTGGGAATGCCAATTTTATTTATTGCTTCGTTCGTTTAATTAAGCCAAATAATGTCCACTGCTGGACAAAGGCCCACCCCAAATTAGATTAAGATTGATTTCACACTAATAATTTTAATACATACAGAATAAAAGACATCAACATGCCAAATGTTTGCCCTTGGTTGAGATGAGTTTAAACTTATTACTTACAAAGTAACAAAAAATAAAATTTTAAATGTTCTCTCTCAGATCCAATGATTAATATATTGCATCAAATTAAGATGTGATCTCGATTAACATAATACCTAAAACGGGTTATAATTATGCACAGAAACATATGACTTTGTATGTTACTTAAGAATAAATGAAAGCATTAAATATTAATTATCATTTGCAAAATGTTTAAAGATGACCTTTGGGCGGGAGAATGTTGAATGTCGTATTAGAATACCGGTTCTAAATACTTTTGGATATTTTAGAGTAGATAAAAAACAATTCTACTGGTAGGTGATAAAATTTAATTCGGTTCGCTGAATAAGCATTAGTCGCTTCTTCTTCTATCGTGTAGGTTGTAGCAAAACTCATAAAACTCATTTTATCTTTGCAAGTAGGCTTTTAAAAAACACTTTTTTCAAAAATCTCGTTACTACAACCTTGTGTTTAGAATCAGACCAAAAGAAATGATACATGGAGTAATTGATTTGAATTCATTGATTCTCCAAATTTACTCCTCATTGCTAGTGAAAAGCCTAAAGTGGTTTGGAAAACTTTTATTAGTGGAAAGCAAATACTTTCTTACAACTCTTCGCCCAGCTATTTTCCGCTCATTTCCCTTTCGCGGTGGAAGGCAATTGAAGCGTTTTTCATCACTTTTTCTTACAATAAAGTTGATTCAAGCCTGCATTGCTCTTACCAAACTGTGGAAAATTAGGTACACAATTTATTGTTTCTAGTAATCCCTGGTCGCTTTATACAGCTGTACTTGTACTTTGATATCGATCGATCGATTGAACTCACACTCAGCTTAACAACGCTGTCGCAAGCAACAACTGTCTCATTTCTAATTGTTGATCCAAAATGTAGCATCTGTCTGCTACGTCTCATTCAAAATTTCTTCAATACGTTATGCACACTATCCCCTGCACTCTTCATGTCAGCTAATCCCAAAACGGACTAATGCAACTGATCAGCAACAGCATCGTATCTGGTGCATTTCGCAGATGGTCAGAGCCATCAGAACCATCTTGTTATTGTTAGATCGTTCTTAATGGGATCGTTCGAGAATTTGGAGCAGGCTGATCGATCGGAACGCATTATGAAGTTTTGATGATCGCATCATTATGTGGTTAGTGGGTTTATGAAGCCATGAAATTTTGTGATGGAAAAATGGTACAATTTCATAATATTTTTTGATGATTTTAATGGCTGGATAAAGGTTTTACGAGTATGCCATAACTTTGTTATTAGTCACTTACCATTAGAAGACATGCTAGTAAGAAGTATTAGTGTTTCTGAGATTATAGTCAGACATAGATTTAGCTTTCTTTTATGATTCTTAGCTAAGAAGCCTCTGATTGATTCAAAAATATCAACCAATCACATCATAGGAAATAATATTACAAAAATCTTCCGATTTCCCTTTATTGGTAGTGTTTACAAAAAAAAAAAATATCAAACAAATAAATGCATTCCATAGCTATAGCTCCTTGTAGAATATTTATTTATTCTTCTATCTTCTATTTGCTCAAACGTCTAAAATGTCAGCGTATCGCAATGTTTATCTAAGTTTCACTGCAGTCTGCCCACGCGCATCTGGCGACTTGTCAATTGGCTTCGGACTTCCGAGTGCAACCGTTAGCATGTATTGTGATTGGTGAACTCTGTATTGTGTTTATTATGTTCATAGTATGACTTTACTAGGAGCAACAAAAGGAATATTGCTTTAAAGGTAATAAACAGTAATATGTTAATAAGGTCAGTTTCAAATCAGTCACTATGACCTAAATCAGTAGAAGATGCATCATCTAAGGCTTTATTCAATCTGTAGCTTAGATTCGAATTTTTATTGGTCAAGTTTCATAATTGGACCATCAAATGTATCTATGCTTGAGTATAGATCCTTCAGAATCAATTCATAATAATATTTGAGGACATTGTTGAGCTCTACTTGACAGAGTTATTTAATCGCGACTGTATACAATAAAAGCTAGTGACTATGAAAATGTTGTCTAATTCACAATTCACTTCATAATTTATTCACTCCAAACGTTACTTAGCTTCTTTTATGTTTACGATTATTACGACCTCTTAAACTAGTTTTATGTTACGACTTCTGGGCTACTCGGGGACCGGAGCTGGTGACATTTCGTAAACATAGTGATGCAAATCGTTGGTTGTAGATAGATTACTGTTATTACGAAGTTTATTTTTCTAATTTACACGCGGGTTTAACGCTACTTCAAAAATATTGCGTTAGTTGTAACCGTCTTGTCTCAAGAAAACTCACTTTGGAAAGAAACTGAATTCAGAAGCCGATTTCTTTAGTCATACCTCAATTGTAAAATCCTAACGAATACAGAATAGAATACAATGCAATTAATACAGACTGTCTCATTGAAATTCAGACAAGATAAGTATGATTGGTGATTGGAAACCAATAGGTGTTAGTAGCATCATATTGTCTATAGAATGAAATGTTAATGATATGAAAGCTATTTCTTACGATAAAGAACATTTTTATATCGATCATATAGCGTGACTTACTAGAGAGTTTTATGTCCATACCAACAGTGAAATTATGCGGGCTGAAAATTATGAATACTTACAGAATAAATGGCGTAGATTTTACACGTTTCATGTATATTAATGAAAACTGGGGAAATCGAGCGCTGAGAGCGGATCATTGTGCAGTAGATCGGCCATGAATTATAGGAGTTGGCATATATCATAGATTTACTATAATTAACACTTAACTAACTTGTATTTTATGCTACAGTGATTGTTCTATACAGGGTGTTAGGTAAATGGGTATATGAGCCGACACTAGCCCATGTTAACATGGTCATATAAATGGTATGATGAAGTCAGAAAATTGATATCTTCATTTTAATTATTTTAATTTTCATACAAAACGGATTTTATAAAATTTATTATGTATGAAAATTAAAAAAATTAAATGAAGATATCAATTTTCTGACTTCACCATACCATTTATATGCCCTTGTTAACATGGGCTAGTGTCGGCTCATATACCCATTTACCTAACACCCTGTATACCTACTATACAGACAGAAGTATTTATCTTGGTATGGTAAGGGATGAGTGGATAGATGTTGCATTGCGTTTGGGAATTGTTAGGATGGTTTTTGACCTACTTTGTGAGCTTATAAATGATTTTGAGTGATAGCAAACCCTTCAGCTTTGGTAATGGTAAACAGAAGCATTACAGATATACAACTTATTTTACTTATTATGCTTTCGTTAATCTTTTTTTTTAAACTAAAACTCAAGATACTTTTCTTCGAATAGATAATAATTCACGGATCTCTCCTTCATATTCTAGGTAAAATTTTAAATGATTTCATTGTTATTCATCACTCATGCCTTCTGATGAGCGAAAGCTCACTGCGGGGGCGGTATTGTTTTCACCTTAGTAATCGAGCAATAATTCGACGTTTCGATTTCGATTTAAATCGATTTGACAGCTTGTTTGTTTAATTTACCGATGTCCGCATCTTAACAATTGATATTTAATTATATGATATTGGTTCCGGAATTTGGCAGGTTTACTACAATATTGATGATGCAAATTTTTAAAGTAATGCACACGTCTTATAATTTTTGAGAAGAAAGAAATATAGTGAGAAAGAAAAATTTGTACTAGGACAGTTTAGTAATTAAATTAGTTGTGAGAGTCGAAATGGCAACCAACTTAGCATGTGTCATCTAGAATGGTAGGTACAAATGGTAGAACCCAGAACAAGCTGGTATTCTACGGAAACCACAGTTGGACAACGCTAGGTTTGTCATTGTGTTTGGCTTTTAAATTTTGTTTTCACCACCTTTTACACAGAATAGTAATTCTACTACATTTCCGTCTTTATTTCATTATTTAACACAGTGAAAACATTGCGTAAATTTCACAAGTCAAGAGTTGTTTTGTCAAATTCTTCCGTATGGTTCTACAATAATCCATACGTAACCATTTTGTTCTCAATTGGTTACAGGTTAGAAAACACATGTTGGAAATTTTCTGGAAACCTTAAATATTCTTTTGTTAAAATTATTATTTAAGTATTTTAGTTTCATTAAATTATTCGCAGTATTTCATTTATTTGTTAATTCTGTTTCTTATACATCTGTTGCTTAATTTTTTGCCACTTCTTTGAAAAAATGATGTTTGTCTTATTTTTTTTTATACATAAGTATTAGGTATTAAACTAATACTATTTCCTTATTTTATTTTATTTTTTTGTGTGTTGTATAATAAAGTGTGTTCTATCTATCTATTTGGATTCATGAAAGCTTTATGTATTTCGTTATTGCTTGTCGCTTGACATTCTATGCTTATTAGCACATCTTTAGAAGGACAAAAGCCTTATTATTAGTGAACATAGATTCTCAACAGTTTCTAATTCTATTATTATGTTCTCGAACATTCCATATGCTAATATGCAGGTGTTGCACGGATTTGCATAATGTGCATTCAGTATTACATCGTGCGGGTATACCCTTGTGTGTTACCTATGTAAATTTTAATTTGCACATACGTTTTTTGTTTCAGTACAGATCAGTTTAGTTTTATTTGGGCTCCATAATCCTATCCTTCATCACTTCCCTAAATTGTCAGATAAACAATAATTGTTGATTTCAGCTCTTGGATTTCTTATTTATGTTTTTGGAAGAGCGTCTTCTTATGTCAGTTAACTGGCCCTAAATTAAGCATCACACCGTAACTTCAGGCAAAATACTGTGCACTACCAAAATTCTGTGCATAACAATTCAGACTTGAATAAGAATTCTAACTTGAGTTTTGATTTACAATGTTGCTCTTGATATTTTTAACTTCTTGCATCCCACGTCGAGGTTCTAAAAGGTAAAGATCTCGTTCTCCGAGATAGAGATAAATATCGGCGCACTAAACTGCCCGAGGCTGATGGGAACACCAGTCGTTAATATGTCAACATCCAAATGTTTTGCCGAGCCGGTACCAAGGGTTGACAACAGCACGTCGGTTGAAAACTTGAGATGTTTACACGAGAACGACAAATGGAACACATAACGATGAACTGTTTTAGATTAGTGTTCTCAACATAACACTTTGATATCAAATTAGGGATAATAATAATTAATAATAATCGATATTCCCATCACGAGAGGCATAGACCATAGCTGTTCTGAGATCAGTCAGCTTTATTTGTTTGTCAGGTTGTTAGGTTCTAACATGTTTTTCTTTATTGATTGCGAATTCTAATTCTATGAGTATAACATTAAGATCATTGTCAAATATTTGTAAGATTCTGTCGTTATTTGTCTGAAGTCCTCAGTGACTGTTCTTCCATTGATATTACTTCTTTCTTCTTTTATGAATTCTCAATGTACGGAACTGTTTCTTCATACTTTGTGTTAGCCCTAAGTATACGAATATTTTGGGTAATTATAAATCGGCCGTCGCGTCGCCCCGGGACGTCCCTGTCGCACCTCGTTAATTGACTTGTTCGTATTTGGTTTTAGTAGTTGCTATAATATTAAACTGTTACTTTGCTCTTTAGTTGCTTGATGACGATTAGAAGTATTATTAGGCATGTAAACATTATGTAGTTATAAAACTTGAAGTTTAATGTTCATCATTTGAGCCTTCTGTCTCTCAAAGTATAGAAGCTGACTTTAGATTACACCTTCCTCTAAAAGGCCTAACAATAAAATTTGCAATTTTTTAATTGGGGGTCTATCTATCATTTTTCAATTAAATATATCGTTTCTGGGTTGGCGTCGGGTTTAGGCAATAATATTGATTGATTTATTGATTTTGTTTTGCGTTTCGCGCCATTAACTGTAATATTTTTTTACTTTTAAGTAGGTAACTGATCGGTTGAGGCAACATTAAATCGACACACATCGACCTAAATTTCTCGATTCTCGAAACAATCGACTGCTAACTATAGTTCTAGGACTTGTGACTTAGCTCAGTCAGTGTCTGTGGTATGGGAGCAGCATGGGAGTGTGTCTTTGGGAAGTCAAACGTCAGCGAGACTTCAAATGTGCTTCAGCCCCCCTAGACAAAACGCACTTTTTGATCGAATCGAAAATCGATTCCGTCAAAACTCCATACAAAAAAGGGGCTTCTCGACCACTTTTCGACTGGTTTGCGATTATAATTTGCACTTTGTCTATACAAAAAAGGGGCTTTTCGACCACTTTTCGACTGGTTTGCGATTATAATTTGCACTTTGTCTAGACCCACAGATTTATATGCTCTGTCATGTCATAATATTATGTCAATGTCACCTCCCCGTGCCGCTCCCTTACCTCAGACAGTGACTGAGTAAAGGTTCGGCAACGCGTGCAGGATGCGTGCACGATGGCGATCAGTAGAAATCAGTAGGATCGCCATCGCGCACGCAGGCTGCACGCGTTTAGGGTTGCCAGGTCCAAAAACACAAAAGCCGGACTCTGTGCTTCATTTGGCCGGACATTTTTACCCTGAAAGCCGGACATGTTAAAGGGGGGGGGGGGGGTGCAATTACTGTCATCGTAACATCCTGATGCGTGCGCTTCATATTATTCTGTGGCTCGACTTTCGCCTGGAACAGCAGGCCAAATAAAAAGCCGGACAGCCCGGACAAGACAATATTTGGCCGGACTAGACCGTAAAAAGCCAAACATGTCCGGCTAAAGCCGGACTCCTGGCAACCCTACACGCGTTGGATTGGCAGAACCTTTAAGGTGCTTTAAGCTACACCTATTTATGTTTCCCTTTCATCGCATTTGATAGCGAATCTGACAATCATGTTAATGTCTAATTTATACCCATCGTGATGTATCTGCATTAATGCATCCTCGTAATTATCGCCTATAACTTACGGTTTATTTATGGGACCGCAGACAATACTGAGAAGCGATTACCGGCGCCTACACAGCCAAGTGATTGTCTTGAATTATTATTCCGTTTCGTCTGTGTTTTGTTTCCTAAATCTGTCGTTAGGTTGGGGAAGTGTCAGATTTTCTTTTGGTCTTTAATTTTAACAAGAATAGTCTTAATCGGTTCGTAATTTCTGTTTATGGCATTCACGCTCAAAACTGTCCTGTCATCTTTGTAGGGTGTGGGAGAACTGTGAAATAAGTAATTTAGAAATATGTTACAAAATGACAAGTCTCTTTCTACATTCGCTTTTTGTTGAGACTTTACGTGTACTTAAATTAGTTTACTAGAGCAGGAATCTTTTTTGTAGATTTTTATGGATAGTCGAAATCAATCAAAACCTATTTTCGTCGATATTTCTTTGATAAATAAAATTCATTTTTTATTTTTCATGTTTATAAGCTTGAATCTATCAACCCAGCCCCGGATCTAGGGGGGGGCAAACCGGGGCACCTGCCCCGGGCGGCAGTTTCAGAGGGCGCCAAAATCAATTTAGTACATTCTGTATTAACCTAGTTGGCAACACTGATAGCGTACGTATCTCTGCCGGGGGAATCCCCGTATGTCACATACGGGGATTCCCGGCAGAGACTCACATGTAGAACTAGAGGCTACACGAACCGAGCCGAATAAACCTGTACGTCAAGGGACTATCGTTGTTTGTGTGATTAATTGCGTGTGCGAGTAATTATAATAATTATTAGCGAAACTATTGACTTAAACTACACCGTATTGGAAATAAACGCCTTACGAAATAATAGGTAAGTAATAAAAATAATATTATAAATCATATTAATTATATTATCTTTTCGANCGGCGGTGGGTACTCGTAAGTATGTGAAGTGTCAATTTGACCAAGCAAATTATTTGGGATATAATATTTGGCAAAACAAAACATTTGCTATATAAACATTTGCCAAGTAAAATTTGGCCAAATGTTAATTTGACCAAATGAATTAGTTGCGAAAAGTACAGTTGCTCAAAGTTTATTTGGGAAATGAAACTTTGGCGATAAGTTGTTTGCGAAGTGAAATTTGGCGAAAAGTAATTTGGCCAAACGGAAGGATACCATATATTATGAATATTTAGTAAAATATATATAAAGTAAAATATATTATGAATATTTTTAGGTTGTAAAAGATCAACGATGAGCGCACCGAGAAAAAAGCTTTCTGGGGCTGAAAATAGAAAAAGAGCTAAAGAGAAATTTGAAGACGTAAATAAATATGCTTCTAAGATGAGAAAATGGCTTTACGAAGCGGCTCCATCGTCAAGTTCCACTGATACTTCGGATACGGTTTCAGGTATTTCTAATAACTCTTGTAATTTGGACACTCAAGTTGATTCGACAAATCAGTTGAAGCTTCAAGGTTCAGATGATGGCAAACAGTATCATTCGTCTGTGTTATCTCAGCAGGGAGATAACGTTCAACTAGCAACTAGTGACTTATTGCAGTTGAGCAGCAAAAAACGATGAGAAAAATTAAAACAAAGTCTTGATTATCAGTTGCCTTGCTATATGATTGCTATATTTAATTTGATGTCACACCTAAGAAAAAAATATTAGTAATAGATAATAAAGAGTACAAATTTATTAAAGAGTATTCTTTCGATCACCAATAATGCCACATATTATAATATTAGTGTTAATCAAACGCTCACGAGAGGGGGCGCTATATCAAGTTCTTGCCCCGGTTCGAAAAAATCGTAGATCCGGGGCTGTATCAACCAGTTTATAATCGATGTCGCTGATATCTTCAAGTTATCTTTTATCACCTGTTAATTGCTTGTTTTAATGTAACTTCCTAGATTTTTTATGCTAACATTAAATCCGTATTTCCACGAATCAAAACGCAATTAAAATATAAAGATACTCACCATATTCTAAGAATAAATGTTTCATCTCTTACTTCTGCATTTTATTCACCACTAGCTGACCCGGCGAACTTCGTACCGCCTTAGCGTAGAGATTTTCTTAATATTTTTTTCCGTAAGAACCATCCTTGGACTTCCACAAACATTTAAAAAAAAGAATTATCGAAATCGGTTCAGCCGTTCACACGTGATGCCGTGACAACGCGAAACGGGTTTCATTTTTATATATATAGATAATTGACACTAATGTTATTAGAAATACGATCTATAATTAATTGTTCGAAATCTTTTTGCGAATGACGCCGTATGAGACCAACCGTTGAATACATTAGATGCCAGTTTGTACAGTCGGCATCGAATAGTTCGTGATCGTGACACCTAAAGTGGCCAAAAAGTTGACATCATCATCGTCAACAGCCCTTTACAGTCCACTGCTGGACTAGCCTCCTCCACTATAATGGAGGTTTTTGCCACAATCCCCACGCTTGGGCAGGCTGCCTGGTTGGAGATCGCAGTATAAAAATGGATGTTTTTCAGAGAGCGCTGTTGCCCGTTCTCTGTTTGATGTGTAGTCCCTAAGTCGCCTCTTACGACATCCGCGGGAGGAGTAGGGGTTGGTGACAAAATGTATTCTACTCTGCCATCACCACACGGCTTAAACAAAAAGTTGACAACATAACCTTATTCCAATTGTAACAAAGAAGCGTTGCGAAGTTTTTGGCCATTGGGTGTCGCGAATTTTTTGGCGCTGACTGTCCAGTCGGCATCAAAAACTTGTAAAAAACATTTTCGCTTTAATTTCTTGGTAATAACAACGAAATTTAATTGCTATTTCTGCGGCAGAATGTACAGACCGCAACTCAAGGACCTAAGAGATATTTTAACGAGGACTTTGCCCCTGGAATTCTAAGGACGGATTTAATCCGGAGTTCCTTAATGAATATGTAAGGTAGGGTTTAGGTTAATTTAACGTATAATAGCGTGGATTGTGGTATTATATGTCCCAAAATTGAAAATGGCCGTGTATTATAAGGCGTTTAAATTAATTGTGTTACATTTAAAAAGGGAACATAAATTTTTGTCTGGATTTTCAATATGTTTGATCTAGGAGAAGTACTAAATTTTTTTGGAAAGCAAAAACCTCAATTAAAAGTTTTTGTTTCTAACAGGACAACTTGGGTTTGCTAGCTTAGGTACTCTTTAGTCATTTCTTATGTAATCGTGATTCTCTCCTAATTTATTTACATTATTATGTATTTCATTATTATGTTCTTTTGTCTGTCCATGATTGTCATGATGATTATTATCATGTTTTCCATGAATAAACTTCTTGTCACATCCTTATCTAGATTACGTGAATACATTTTGAACAGTCACCTTGATCTTGGTTAGATTATGAAACCAACAATATCTAATTAATATTCCAGTCTCATCATATTTTTTGACATCGTATGACGTGGTCATCCAGTAGGTAGACGACGGCATATAAAGATATACACTGTGGCCATTCCTTTGAAATAATAAAATAAACTTATATTCGTAATTTCGTATGTGAAGAGATACTGGCCGAACATTATAATATTGGCGGAAAAAACGTCAACATGCAAAAGAAAAAAAAAATTAAAATGCTGTTGTGCCAGTATTGCCAGTTCAAAATAATTTATTTTATATTTTAATTGGACTATGATATTTAAATCAAAAATCCTGATTTTTGTGTTATTTTGTAAAAATGCAAATTGATTTAACACGTTGAAGTGTTTTAAATTATTCTTTACAGCTATTATGATATCTTTGGAATCTTTAGTAAAGTTTGTAGTTAATAAATCCACAAAAGATTTCGTCACATCGATAGAGTCGTGTCTGATTGCAAGTTCAATATCTTTTCATTCATGTTAGGAAGGAGGTTACATTTACATATTTTTCCAATAAGTCTCCGCACCAAGTGGGTGAAGTGCAGTGTAAAGTCATCGTTAATTTAGAAATCATCAAGTTCCAAGATATTTCAGTATTATTTGACCGTTGAGTATTTTTTATGAACGTTGATTTATTTTACTTAAACAAAAGTTCACGGGGAATTTTAATGATTTTGTAATTAGACGACCAAAAACTTGTTTTTGGTTTGATATATTATTATCTGTTGTTGATTTCGATGATATCGAATGAGAGTAAAAAGGCAATGTTGATGTGTGATATTTTGTTAGAACAGTTATAACCAAGCGATTCTTATTTTCTTTGGATCTTTAATTTTTTAATTAATGTAAATTAGATTTTACACTTTTCACTATTTTTAACCATCCTCATCCTGTTCGTCTGAGCAGGGGCGTATAGGATTTAAGAAATTTAAGAAACACCTAGGTCTTCTAGTGAAATATACCTAGGGGGTGACATACGTTTCAGTCGCATTCCTGCTTTGTCGTGTTATAACGCGAAAAAAATATCTTAAATTGGAAGAAAAAAGAAAACTCATTTATTTTTGCAAATAGGCTTTTATAAAGCACTTTTACACGTCCCAGTATTAACCCTACCACTGCTTCGGGACAATAAATGGGCCTGTGCTGAGAAGAAATGATTCATTCAGTAAAACGAAAACGTAGGTTATATCATCTCAATATTTTTTCTTTCTCAAGATAAGACGCAAAATGTTAGTGCAAAAAACTTGTTTACTAAATAAGTGGCTTGCTACTCGCAAGACTAGGTGTCGATTTTGCAAACCCAAAGGTCGCGGGTTCGTTGAGTAACGTATGCAAATATAATTTTCTCTACCGTACTGTTTGCAGTCAATAGAACAATTATGTGACGTTAGATGGTATGTATAATATTTATTTATAGCTAATGACGGAAAATTTTCAGTTTATTTAATTTCACTGTTATTTGTTTTATAAAATGGCAGCCATGTAACACATCAATCGCATCTCATAAACACCTTAGATACAAACACTATAGTATAGATAGAGTAATAATATGTTTCTTACTATTTCTGGGATAAATCCTGAAAATATTTTACAATTTGTCCTAGAAACCCGTTCAAATCAGATACCTTATCCCCTCCTACGGAAAATGAAGCCATAATCTCTAATAACTCGTCCCGAGCTTTTCACAAGAAAGAGTGATAGGATTAATCAAGTAAGAAAACTATATTTGTTTGTAGAGCAAATAAATTATATCTTGCAATCGTGAAATCTTTTATTTATGTATAGCACTTATGCTTCTTGGTCTGGATAATTTGATCAGTAGATACTACCCATTTTCCTGTACAATTCTTGAATTAGTTTCTGAATTGTCCCAGGTATACCAATCAGTGGCAGAGTGTCGTCACTGCGCGTGCGCGGTTCAGGATGTGTTATCTGAGTTATCGACGGTAATAAGCCTTCGGTCACGAGCGGTGGCTTGGCTCGTATTCTGTGGAGCACATCTTGCTTCTAAAGTATCCATTGTATTGCGGCACAAGAAAGAGAGAAAGAAAGAAAGAATAATTTATTTGGCACAAAAAAAAAGAAACAATAAATCAGGACATTAAAATGGAAATAAAAAAATAAAAATAACAATAATAATACTTAAATGTCTATGAAGGCGATGTGCCAAAAAGGACGCCCACTCAGTATATCCAGCCAGCTAAATGCATGGCTGGACACTGATTTTCAGTGGACGCCTTGGGCTTATGGGCATGCTGCGTTATAAAAATAATCAATAGAACGAAAAATAAAAAATAAAATAAAAATAAAACAATAATAATAATGAGTTCCAAAGCGTACAAACATAATAAATAATAAAGATTCAATGTCAGTGTCACAAAAAAAAGAATAAAAAATTAAATCAATTTAAGATCAAGAGGCAGTATGATAGACAAAAGCTAAACATACGTATAGTTGAAGTTTTGTTAAGAGGTAAAACTTGTTTTATTAGGTAAGTGCTTAGTGGAGTTCTCTATGTGATCAAATCGGAAATGAGGAGATCCATAGGACAAACAAAGTAACCGACAACGCGTAGAACTCATGGCCGCTGACCAGAAAAGTTCTTGAGTGGCGACTATTGGTCGGGGAACGCAGCAGCAGGCTTTCCATTCGGTGGACCGACGATCTAGTGAAGGCGCATGGATGCGGGCAGCACCGGTACTTGTAGAAGTGCCTTGGCTTTTGTCCAGCAGTGTCTGTCGTAATGGTCGACATTAACACTTAGAGCAGACAGGCAAAAATAAAATTTTTATCTTCGTCAGCTTAGCTTCACAATATGATTTTTCTAAAACCAACCGACATTTTCCCGTAGCACAATGGACATTAAACTATTATGCAACCAAAGGTTTCGATATTATCAAATAGGTGGGATCTGTGTCGACGTGAATTTGCATGATTGACCAACTTCGGTGTTGCTAGTTTACTACCAGGGCTACCGTTCATTCAACTTTGTTCATTAATATTTGAATATGGCAATTCATTAATGATGTCTTGGTGACTAATCTGACCATCTGTGGACACAGTTAAGTGGTATTTCTTGATTTCTTCCTCTGATTTATTGAATCATTTTAGTAGAAAATATCCGGTGTTTTAAATTGGGTTATTTTTTATACTTTTCCCTGTGAATTGTCTAGATGAGATTGCTTCCTAGCGATGAAACAGCCTAAATGTTTTTATTCCAACTTATCGTGTAAACAAATAAAAAGTGGTGATTTTCTTAAGATACTTAATAACGTAAATTTATCGTAATTAACTCTAAATTTAAAACCACAACAGGCAGACCACCACTACTTACTGTGAATCTTTAAATATTATGCGTAAAGGCAGACTGTGTGTTTCGTAGAATATTGTAAGTAGATTTATTAAAGTATCTCTGACGGATTTGAGAAAATATTATTTTTTATGATGGCAACCCTAAGCTGTGTGTTTAGGGTGTTTGTGCTCACTACCTAACGCTAAGTGGCTTTGCTTGTATTTCTTTATTTGGCCAAGTTATTTCTTATAATGTGATAATGGCTTGGCACTGTCACATTGATATTATTCTTGAGTGTCCTTATTTGGCCTTATTAATTTTGCAATATTTTTATACCTAGTATACACATACTTTTGAAATATTTAGTAGTACCACGTAGTACCTAATTGATAATTAATAAAGATTTGTCTTATTAAACTGATAAACAATTTTACGTATATTTTTTAGACGCAATCAAAGTGTTACTCGTATGTCAGAATTGAAGGGCTCCATAAGTGTCATGTAACTGAACATAATTTTCAGACAGATTCCCTTTTATTATTTTAATTTCTTTTTGTTCTTAAGTTACTTAGTTAAGTTATGAGTCTATTTCCTTATGTCAGTTTAAATAACCTCAAAAAAACTAATAGGCACTTCAATAAAGTTGATTTAGTGATGTAACGCCTTTCAAGTGAAATGAATCGTGAAAAGCTGATTAGAGCCAAAACTCGTTCCCACGATCTGATGCTGAGGAGATATCGCAAGATCGTCACTAAAAATATAAAGATCCTTCAAATTCAACCTTACTGCTTTCACATAAGGTGCAGTAAGATTGCGAGAGGCTGTACAAATATTGACACTGATAACTGAATGGGCGTAGGATGGGCTCTGATAAAACCATAGTGGATTTTAGGTGTACAGTAACTACAATGCATGTCATTGGAAGTCGCGTTGTCCTTTATTTTGTCGTATAATCTATCCTTATCAACATGAAAGTTTGTGCGGAATGAATGCTGGTTAAGTACTTCTTTACGTAAATATTGCGAGACGAAATTTTATAACAATTCACCATTTAAGTAGCAACAGCATATAAGCACCATTTAAGTAAAACTACATAAAGCAATTTTAGTATGTCCTATAGTTTCCTAGGATACTCTTTATTTATTACGCGGGCGAAGCTTCTTGGAGCCGATTTTGGTGATTTTGATTAATGCTGCAAGTGCATATTTATATTTTCTAAAAATATTTTTAACGTATGAGCCAGGAATCGCACGTCAAATCGTATCTGGAGTATTCAACCAGGTAGTAACTAAGTACCAAATAGGGCAAACTACGAGTATTATTATGTTAACATGCGCATAACATTAATTTATGGGACAGCTCATTTATTTAATGGTGGGCATGGTGAACTGTTACAGTTATTGGACCTACTGCATCAATTTTGCGGTAAACCGGTGAATGTTGCATAAACTGTTGCTTTGGTTAAAACGACCTCTAAGAAGACCGCCCACGTAGTCCAAAGCTTCCGACATACAGGTATGCGATGATAAAGTTAATGTTAAATATGCAGATAAAAATTAGTATAATACTTAATCCATGGATTGAGATTCAAGCTACTGATATACAGGCTTCAGGATGATTCAAGTTTGCACAAAATGTAACTTACAATATCCTAAATGCCTGAAATCTTAACGAAAGGAACAATAACACAGTGATTTATTTAATTACTGAAATTAAATTATCACTCGGTTGATTTACCAAACAATCTTAAAGATGAACTTTAGACCTGCAAATCCAGGGAACCGCATTATCACGAAGCCGTTATTCTCTATCTTCTCTTATCGTTATCCCTCACTCTTTAAAAGGTTATAAATGGCAACTTGTCCTTTTGTAGGTACAAAATGGTACAAAGAAAGATTCAATATGCCACAAACAGAGCGCCAAATCATAGAATGCGACAATAACTTAGGTACTTTCGATTATAACAAAAAAACTCACCACAAGACAGAAAACATTCATATATTAAGCCCATTCGATCTATGTGACAACACCGTCACAATCCGGCGACACCCAGTCCTCATGAATATTTATCGGCCATAACCGAATGCGAAACACGAGTACATACAATGCTACGACAGCTTTTACTTTCATAGAAGACTACCATTGGCTGGCATTTGTTTTATTTTGGAGTAGGAACTTGAACGATACAAATACGACTGTAAGTAGTTGTCATTGTGAGGGACGCTACTATTCCCACCTCTCGTTCCCACCGCTGCAACTCCTGTGTAGTCAGGATCTACAGCTTGACCGCTAATAAAAACCCAACCAGTGAAGGTCAAGTTGGGACGCTACTATCAATACTGGGTTATTAGTTCCGATTTTTGTCATGTCGGACAACACTGAAGGGTCCCAACCCATATAAATATGACATTTACAGGAGGGCACCACTATCAATTCTTCTTCTTCCACCTCCACAAACTGCGGTCATAAGCTGTGTGGACCGCACGATGCAAACTCCCGCCCACCGTCTTCCTCACCGCGTCCGACCATCTCGTCGGTGCCCTGCACCGAGCACGTCTGCCTTCCACTATCAATACTGGGTTATTATAGGTGTACCAGAATCTCATGGCAAACAAAAATATTGGAAAAGTGTGTTTTTATATGGCAATTGTCTATGGTTTAATTGTCACCTGTCAAAGAAAATTATGAAATCTGTCAGCCGCTGCAAAAATTTTGTAATCTCTTCTTGACTATTTGTTATTTTTGTGAAAAAGTCGAAAAAGCTCAAGCAAGTCATATTGTTTTCAATGTGAATTGTAAAATAAGGCATAATTCAAAATCAATCTTTGATTCTAAAGCGCGTCGTCGAGTTGACAGTAAGTTGGACTGAAATGTTTTGATACATTTAGTTTATTACCCAATTACGTCACAAGGAGGGTTATGTTTTTTTATGACCATGTAAAGAAAATTGAAAAAGATTTTATCTCTTTATTTTGATCATCTATTGAAGAACAAGAAATTGCAAGTGGAGTTCTTAGAATCGTTTTCTAGTTCTGAATGAAGTGATAAGTTAAAAGTATGATGCATAATAAAATTAGTTACTTAAAGTAATAATACGATTTATTTATTTTTCAAGACATTTTCCCGATGTATGACAACATTCTTCATACACATACCTACCTAAAATGTATATTGGTACTTCATGTTCATTAATATTTAAGTCATAAAAGTAAAAAATTAAACAGTATCAAGATCGTTTATTCCAATTTCCCCAGTATTGCTCTCAACAAAGTTTATTTTCCCTATTTGCCATGAGATTCTGGTACACCTATAATTCCAATTTTTGTCCCCTGATGTTTCAGTATCGTTTGGCCATATCAAACTAAACTGTCAATGTAACACCCAATGGGTTGATATAAATGCCTAATTGCCTCTTTGCTCTGCAAGCGCCTGATTGAGACAAATTATCGATATAAAGATGCCTATCTGATTTATAGACAACTAATTTGTATACTTCAGATAAAATAAATCATTTTTTGCAACATATCAATTACACAAAAATTAACAGACGTTAAGACACAAAAAAGCTTAATGGATAGAGCAAACTGTATAAAAAATATTGTTATTTGTTTAATTAGTAATAAAAATTAAATAATGTTAAGAAAACAACAATAAATTGCACATTACAGCGATTAGCTAATTTTAACAAGCACAATAAACAAAGTTAAGTAGGTAGTGGACATCTTAATAAATCTGTGCAAATTGTTATTATTGTTAAACAGTTTTAAATTAATAGCAGCTATTCATTGCAGTTTATATTGTTAGTGATAGACATTTAAAATTCTGCTTTCAAAATTATAGGCTTAATTCAGTCAGTGCTTGAGGTATGGGTGCGGCACGGGAGGGGTGACATTGACATATTATGACGTGACAGAGCATACAAATCTGAAGCATATCCGAAGTCTCGCTGATGTTTGACGTCTCAAAAACACCCTCCCGTGCCGCTTCCATACCTCAGGCACTGACTGAGTTATAATATTCTATTAATGATTTTTGTTAATGATTGATCATCCGACGCGACGTAGACTTGACCTGTTGTCTTTCAACATCTTACGTAGGACTTATTGCTACACCAAAATAAATGATTTCGTTCTATAAAACATTACCAACATTACATACGTCCTAAATTCCATCAGTTTAGTTAAATCAGCTGTTTCAACAATATTAACTGTGCCGTACTGTTTTAGAAACATATCTGTTCTATTACATCAAATAAAATGTAACAGTTGTAGAAACTAATAACAACTAAACGTGGGCGATCGATGAACGATACATGTCTTAAATACGTTCGTAAATCAGACTTGTTAGTCCAGTCAATAAAGCATTATAGATGGAAAACCGTGGAACACAATTTTTGACTTCGGGACTTTATTTAGACTTGTCAGGAGGTGAACATAGCAAAAGTCCCCGCCCTTAGCCCTTGAGCCGGCGGGGAGAGGGGGGTTTAAAGGTACCACTTTTCGGTTTTTCGCTTAATCCTCGGAAACTATGCGTCCTAGTGGCATGGCTACTATAGACCAAAAAAAGCTTATTCAATTTGCTACAGGTGAGATAGTCAAGTTTTTATATATCTTGTTTAGTTTTCGCGGCATCTGCTCTAGAAGTTCTGTAATATTGGACATTTTATTTTTGTCTTATATGTTCCCATCAGTAGAAAATCGACTAAATCAACATTAAGCAAACATTTTGGACATGCGGGAGCATGTTAAGCCTAGTTCCAGGGAGGGGACTGCACTGTGCGTATATTTAGACGAATCAATTGGAGCCACTTTTGACTCCTCATCACTCAAAAACTACTGTGCGTTAACACTTCAAATTTGGCTCATGTGTTCAGACTTGCAAGATAAACATCAGCTTCCAATTTCATAAACATACCTCAAACGGTTCTTTAGGTATTGACGTCCAAAAATCTTCATGTCTGACCTATAGACCAAATTCTAACCACTTCCAGATGACCTTGAAGGTTCAAATTTGGCATACAGATAGGTAGATGAGTAAATACAAAGGAAAAAATAAAAAACTAGTAAATTTTAACATTTCACAGGTGATAGATAGATTTTAGTGTCCTAAATGTCGATTTTTGAACGTCAATACCTAAATAACCGTTTGAGGTATATTTATGAAATTGGAAGCTGATGTTTATCTTGAAAGTCGCAACACATGAGCCAAATTTGAAATGTTAATGCACAGTACTTTTTTAGTAATGAGGAGTCAAAAGTGGCTCCTATTGGTTCGTCTAAATATACGCACGATGCAGTCGTCTCCCTGGAACTAGGCTTAACATGCTCCCGCATGTCTATAATGTTTGCTCAATGTTGATTTAGTCGATTTTCTCCTGATGGGAACATGTAAGACAAAATTAAAATTGCCAATATTACAGACCTTCTAGAGCAGATACCGCGAAAACTATACAAGATATAGAAAAACTTGACAGTCTCACCTGTAGTAAATTGAATAAGCTTTTTTTGGTTCATAGTAGCCATGTCACTAGGACACATAGTTTCCGAGGATTAAGCGAAAAACCAAAAAGTGGTACCTTTAAACCCCCCTCTTCCCGCCGGCTCAAGGGCTAAGGGCGGGGACTTTTGCTATGTTCACCTCCTAACTAGTCCAAATAAAGTCCCGAGGTCAGAAATTGTGTTCCAGGGATTTCTCTCTACACCGTCGTTAAAGCATTCATTGACTGGACTATGTTGTAGTAAATTATTTCTTATTAGTCTCTGAAATGCTTTAGAAAAGCATGCGTGTACATTTGTTTCTCTTATTAGAGGTAATCAATTAACCAAGCTGAATGTATGCTCTCACCGAACTATTTCCAGTTTAATGAAGTCATGCTCTGTCAATACGTCCGATGTCTTTTGTTCTTAATCGCGTTAATATACTAAAACATGCCTCCACTGGTAGTGCGTGCAGAAATGCTACGCGTGTCTAAACCACGCTAATTTGCTCTTACTGTCTTTCCAACCTTATTCTCCAAGCATAAGGGATATTACCGCCAGACAAGTATGAGTTACTTCCACACAATGGCTTTTATACTGAGGTCACGCGCGAGCCCTACGCGACAATGGTTCACAAGACCCTACTCCAATCCACTCACAATCTACCTGTCTATCCCATTATCTTTGCCAAACTGACCTACATTCGCTCCAAAACATCAATCACTCCAAATATGCTTCTGTAATCACGATTTGTCATGCCCAACCTCTTGATACACATTTAAGATACAACATATCGCTACGATCTGCACCGTAAAACTCATAACTAGTAAATATTCTTATTGTACAGTGACGTTCGCCATGATTTGAACCATGGAACTTTACTGTGACCCCTGAAAATGCCAGTCGTGGTGACCGGTCTGCATGAGAACTTGAATTGAATACATGAAGAATGTTTCACGTCCAAGGCTCGTTCGAGCAGTCGCTGCGGTGCGGCGACGAACTATCGCCCAATGGCAACAAGACGCTGGCTGCCTTGGCTAAGATACACCGGCATTGCACTGGCAAGGCACACGCCAACGGGTGCTTCGATCACAAGCACAATCCTCTCGCAAAATCCGATTCCAACACTAGCCTGCAGTCACGTAAATCTTACCGAGGCGAATGCATAATAGAAATTAGAGAGGCCGACAAACATCACCAATTTATGAGAAACAATGACGGCTCGTACACCAAGAGCTTCAGCAATAGCACCAGCTCGTACGAAGGCCATAGTGACACGGATTCAGAAAATACTTCAAAAACCAGAATGGACAACCATACAATAGCTGACCCATGTGAGCGACTATTCGCTCAGAATACTAAAGCTTCTTTGATGAAAACAGCCCGCATGAGATATGCCGATGACAGTGTTATATCTTCGCTTCATGACGAAATCGACGGCGAAAGGTGCAAAAAGGCATTCAGTCGTACTCCTTTGAGGGGTAGTTACAGAGAAAGAAAATCTGCTGCAGTAACTATTGAAGAACTCAATGGTTCTAATTATGATGAATATTTGGTTGACGAAAAAAAGAAATCGCCGCCGATTTACACCAAGCCTGTTCTACAGCGGAAAGGGTCTGCTAATTCGATTGGAAATGGCAAAGGAACAAACGGAATAAAGCCGCCATGGAGAGGTGCAAGCAAGAATGGGATTCCGACAGAGCCCTTAGCGCGGTCGCCTTCCCTGCGAGGGAGTATTAGGAAGAAGGTGGTGAATGGAGTACCCTGGCGGCGGCTCTACGAACTTTCGCTGTGGCGAAAGTGTGGCGTGAGCTTCGCCGCTGTCGGGGCTGACGGCGAACGCGCTTTGCTCAGACCATGGGGCGAAATGTCTTCCCAGCAGCACCCGCCGCCCTTCCTGGTAAGTCAAACGTCAATAGGCCGCAAGCCGCAGGCAGCGTCTGCACTTTGATATCTCACTTCACTTATTTGGAGGCACTTGATTACCCCTCGTTGCTTATCGACGGATCTCACGAACTCGACTGCCATTATGTCGGAGGCGGTCACGCGGTTACGCTTCCAATGGTCCATAGTTTACTAATAAATAGTGCTGCTACTGCGTCGTACAATGAATTTTGTGATCTCGTGTAAAGCTTATGAGCGTTGTTAAGTCCTAATCTCTGATCTTATCTTAAAGCCAGACGTAACGCACATTTGTTTAATCTTCGGAGATACGGTCGTAAATGGTCTCTTTATATTTGCCAAAATAAGAGATAAATGGGGTTCCATTTAAGGCAATGACTTACTATGTAAAGTGAGGATAGCGGACGATGTAGTTTGAATAATGGTTTCGCGGCTCTAAGGGTGTTGTATAACGTTGTTTGATATTATTAGCGTGTCCAGAGGGTATTCAAATTGGACGTCAAGGTTTCAGTTTGTGGTAATTCCAAACACTTTCGATTTTCTTGGATCACGATATCGCACCGGGGCCGGGCGCCGTATTTGCGCTGCAACATTCGGACCCATACATGAGGCAACGCGAGCGCCGCGGGCGCACGGTGGGCGGCACCCGAGATCGCGGGAGTCCTAACGATTTTCACCGTGGGACCGTTTTATGATTTACCGCTTTGATTTATAACGAACCGTGTATAAAGATTTCATCAATATATTTCGCAAAATCTATCAAAGGCTTCTCATTCTTAGATGGGATGTAGGTACGAGTAATATATCTTGTTTATGACTGCTATAAAAATTTTAGCTTAGATTAGAATGCGTGTCAATACAAATAGCAATAGATTCAATCATCATAGCATCCAACTTTATATCGATGTTGCTGTGCGAATCACAAATGTCTCTGATTCGTTACAAGGCGTGTTTACATAACCACCGCAGGGGAGCGACGTGAATACAAATGAGATGTTGATCGAACATATTAATGTCAGTGTTAAGAAAACAACGCCGAGCGTGGGTATCGGTGATTTGCTGAGGACTGAGAACAATTGGAACTTGACTGTTATTCAAATGCCCAGATGCTCGGCCCTGTGGTTGATAAGTCAAAGACGGACAACAGAGTATTGTTTAATGACAATGTATCTGTCAGAGAAGTCTGTTTCCAAAGTCGTGAAAATCTTGCAATACCAATTTGCCTATCTTCATATTCTTCATTTATATCATTACAACGTGACATTTAAAGAGTGGCGACAAACCGGTTCCAAAGAATTTGTTAGTTGAATTCAAATTATTTTCATTCATATCTCGGGCCGTCATCTGCGCGAAAGTGGTATGACGATAATTGAATGGCACAACGGTTTGTGTATCAGTAAACAATGAGAATGTCGTAACTTCTTTAAATTCATTGCTAATCTCACGTATAATTTGTCTCCTACACTCCTTTGTGTGGTTGCGAAATTCAATACTCCGATGCCATTTTTGTTTGCGCTCATTGCTACTGTACTTACCTACTCATTAATTATTTTCTAATTATTCAGATCCTGTTACCAATTAACTTTCTGGCATTATTCGGTGATTTATGGTCTTCTTGTTATGAATTTAAATTTTACTGTCTTGATCATTGACGGCAAATCATCACTAATCTGTCAGGAGATTGAGATCATGATTTTATGGCTCCAATAAACAGTTAACGAAAATTAATATCTGTAGCTTATTATTTTAATGAAGTGCCAAATGTTAACAAGTTCAACGCTTTGATCTATTCCTTTCGCACTCAATTTTACATTTTCATTATAATTGGCAGCTATTTTAAGGATTTTAAAAATAACTAATCATTTCGCTTCATCTTCATCATCATATTTTGAAATTGGAGGTTCTAAATCAGCAATCGTGACTCGCGACTATGTAATATTATTCATGAATCTAGAAAATGCATGAAGATCTATGGTATTTCTATTATGTATTCGCTAGCAATAATATTAATCAGTGAAGCTCCGAAGATGGCCGCAGGAGTTAACAATTAGAAGGGCCTTTATTAAAGAGACAAGGACAGGACTAATGTCAAGTATAATTTGTCTCCTACACAACAAATGCCGATTGCAAAACTCACGCTCAAGATATGTAATGATTATGCGAACGCCGAAATTACATGCTCGAACTCTGTCATTTGCTACATAGTTCTGGTGGGCTTCTGTTGTCCTTTTATCTTTAGGATTCAAACTATTGATGTGTTTCTATTACAGAGATTTACACCTATTATAAGTAGTAGGCGTAACTTTATTTTGTATGTATTTAAAATTATTTTTTAATTTTTAGAGCATTGATAATTTATTTTGGAAGTCCATTCTGTGTTTGGAAAAAGATTTATGTGATGGTTCTCACACTTCTCACTCAGTCTCATTATAAATATAGGTGTGAAATTTTTCTCTGATTTCCCTATCTAGTTAAAATCTGATTAATGTGCTTAATTTAATGAACCTCCATTTTGGGATCATCCGAATGAGCTTTTAGTATTATTTAAACGTAATTGATGATGCGATTAAGCGAATTTTCTACGTATTTGGCGAAAGTTGTTAGTGATTCTGGAGCCGGTGCGTCTGCGATCACATCTCAGCTGTATTCGTGTTCTCAGCGGTATTCTTTGAAGGTTTAGTTTTATGTATTCTAGATTGGCATCGGCTGATAGCTATAGAAAGCACGTTTTCCTTGGCACTAACCTCTTGTTCTCAATAAGTGTTGGAGCTGTCTTGTGTGGAATTCCACTTACTATTAATGATAATAATGTCAATGATGGATTTAATAGGAAAATAATCGGTGACCTGAATATTTGTACTTGATTAATAGTGATGTTTTCTTTTTCAGGTAAGCATCTGGAACACCAAAGTGAAGCAAAGTTTATCGGTAAAGTACTTAAATCTCATTATTATCGAATAATAAAATACATAAGTTTGTAAGTATATTTCTTCATTCCGATAAGAAGCAAGTTCTACATTACAAATAGGAAAATCCCATTTATAATGTTACTATAAAAACCTGGCTAAAAGTATTCGGGATTTCCTATCTACGAGATATTTCAAGGCAAGATTTCCCCTTTATAAAGTCCTTAGTTTTTTCCTCAAATAGGATTTCCAGATTCTAAATTAACTAAATTAGACTGAGTTGAATTAAACAATGCTAAATATTTCCTGAATTGTTTAGATTTAAGAAGGAATAAGTTCTCATCATTAAATAGTCAAAAGCCGAGATTCTTGCGGTGATTTCAAGAATGTGCAATCTATTTAATAACACGCCAATAATGAAATATTTCCTTAGATAGATCGGTATTCAGTAAGTTCTTGTCCGGGCTACTGAGGTGTAAATTGAATCTTTAGATCAATGGTTATCTAAATCGAATCATCACGTCATCATCCCTTCAATGCAAAGCCATATTAGGGCGATCTAATTTAACGGAATTGATCGGCACTTGTAACCGAAGATTACAGTTACTGAGTTCTAATCATGTCAGCCTTAACACGCACTCGCTTATGTAAATCTAACTTTACTATCTGATCTGGGACATGGTAGTGCTTCCGCCAAGTTCTTGATTAGATATTAATTTAAGATTACGTTACAAAGAACTCTTTTTGTCAAACTGGTATCGCGTTTCTAGGATATTTGTATTCCACCGTTGCAAGGTTGTGCGGAGGTTTGAAGGCAATCGTTTCAAACTATTACTCATAATTGCTAAATCTAGGATCATCGTTTAGTTTAATTTGGATTTAGATGGCGCTGCGTAAAATGTTCAAGGTTACTGAGTTACTGATTTTAAAATGACAATCTCCGTACATCCTGTATTAGTTTAAAGAGGCACAGAGGTTTCACATAATATATTCGTGTTACCGTGATAATAGATGTACAGTTAATGTCAAACTCCCTTGTTATTGTTTTAATCCATCCTTAATTTTACAGAGACATTTAGAGCCGGTAACGTCAAGTTTTATTATGATGCTGTCCTTATTCCAACCAAACGATCTCATTCATGTCCCAAACTTGGCTTATCCTCTCCCATACAAGTTTTTGCCGGGGTTTCTTACTGATCGCTACCGATCCCTATCATTACGTGGCCAACGGGACCCCCTATATGGACAGCGCCTGTTATTATGGCATACCCGGGGTACTAATCTATGGCTTTGATGGTGATTCTATGGTTGATCTGTGGATCTTCATTCCAGAAGTTGGAGCTGTTAATGTAGAGAACACGGGTATTAATTGAAACTCTATGTTATTTGTTTCTGTAATGATAAGGGAATAGAGGAAGAGGTGTGGTTTTCTTTGATAATCTACTTATGCTGGTTCGCGACAAATCTATATTTAGATACGTTTTTTTACAGTTATCATGCAACTTTCAAGATTTGGCGTGTCCTTTTAAAACTGACCCATTGTTTTTAAAACTTGGTCATTTGACTCTTTACATTTATGCGTTGTGACTAGAATCAAGGCCAAATTAAATCAAATGAGCTCATAGAATAAGGACGTATCTTATCTTTTAGGCCTAGGCAGTATAAAATTATAGATGACCTTGTTGAGTGTTTTTTTTGTTTCACGATGACTTGTAATGGTAAATTGCCCCATCGTATTTTTATACGGGTTAGCAAAAGATAATAAAGATGAAATCCCGTGGAATGTTCTCATGTTTTTTTGTTTATGTTTCGTAATGTAGGTATAGTAACGCCAATATCTATCTAATTTGGGATAGATTACTAAATCGATGAACTTAAAATAAGGTCAAGAAGTGATTATGGCTCTCCGACATTATTAGTGATATTTTATTGGGGGTGTGTTCTATGTCAAATTCGCTATGTTCTACCTTACAACGTAGTCCAAAGTATAGCTAAACTACATATTTTATGTAACCGAAACAGAGTCAAACGTTATTCGGTGTTAGCTTGTCTATTACTAATAGTGACAGATAAAACGTTTATCGTTACTAATATTAATGATAGAACCGAGTGGCCCGGTGGCCATACCACTGCGAACGGTAAGTAATCGCGTGCGCCTACGCAGCGTTACGAAAGCTCGAGTGGTTTGTCGATCAGTTGACAGGTATTTGTGATTAGTAAGTAGAAATTGTAGGTTTTAGGAATCTGTAGTGTATTGGGATTGTATTCAGTGTTGTGAATAGGGCATGATAGCTGATTTGAATTACACGTAGCAATAATTATAGAGGCCACGCTTTTGCCTATTTCAAAAACCGCCATGAAAACTACCATAATATTTTTGTATATCTCAAAATATCCCTCTTCTCTTGTATACTAAACAAATGTCACCTAAATCAGTTACATGGTTCTGGTAGGTACTTGTATGGCTAATTTATTGTGTTGAATCTTCAAAAGCTCGAACAAATTCTGGTTTACTTTTGTTTCATATTAGGGAAGAGGAAGAGGAAATGTCTTTTTTATTTGGGAAAAAATATGTGTAGGTTAACGAAAATATGTTGTGAAATTTCTGGAACTAAAGTTCAATGAACTACTATAATAGTTAAACATGATCACAGCATCAACAAAATGCCACTGAATTTTATGATCGCACCGTAACTATGCACTATAACTGACAACTATAAAATTAAGTAACTATCGCGTCAATTGTGTTATTTTAGTCGCTTACTTCTCAGTGGGTATATTAATATCTTCCTTTTTAGGGTTTATTCGCCATTTATCATTCAGTGTAAGACTGTTATGAGATAGAATCAAACGAGTCTGCTGAAATACCAGATGTCGAAATTCTGTATCTAACACACACACCTACATAACCAAACCAAAAGATGCTGAGTTAGTAGAGGAATTTCTTCTTCTCCCTGACTCTATTTTATCTCATTGTGGTCATAATTAAATGGTAGAGTAAACCATAAAAATAAATAGGTAACATACTACTTTTAAAAACGATAGCCGAACGATGAAAGTGTCGGACTGACCGACTTTGTGGTGTCCTTACTCGTAACATAAGCATTTATGTCTTACCACGAGGGACTACTTTTAGGCTGAGTTGCACCACCTAACTTTGACCGTAACTATAACGATAACCGGTGCTTTTTGTATGGAGTTTGACAGATTTTTGACGTTTGTCAAAGTTAAAATAAGATGGTGTAATTCAGCCTTAGTAATTTGTAGTTACACCTGTGTTTCTAATTCAAACAAGACAGTGTGGCATCATCAGTAAATCTACTTCCATTTGTAGTTAAAGTCCATACTTACGTAAAGACTACAGATACAGGACGGACATAAAAGATGTCTCATTTATATTCGGCGAGCGACGCTCGCGAACGTGTTTACAAACAATGCGCGTGCGCCGCGACCGTGGCGCTATCTGGCGGACGATTTGTTCAACTCCCCTTTGGAATATGCGTATGACTTGAATGTCCTATAAGAAGTCTGTGTCTAGTATTGTGGCAAATTGAATGCCTTGGCTATAAACCTACTTGCGTTCGTTGGGATAGCGGCAAATACACCCGCCTAACGAGTTATGCCTGTTTTCACATCAATCCCTAATTTTTAAGTGACCCCTAGTCCTATGGACCCCTAATAATACCTAACAGGAATTTTGTTTTCAAATGGGTCACTTAAAAATTAGGGATTGATGGTGAAAACAGGGATTAGACAATTAAAAATGAAAATCGGGTACAGCACATCTTGCCATCTCTAGTGATCACTGTATGTTAGTGAACTAGCACTTCACATTTCAAGTCTACTGTTGGTTATCATTACAGCGCCGTCTATATATGAGATAGGTCCTGGAAGTACCTGGATGCGGGCAGCGCAGAACCAGTAGTTGTCGAAATCCTTATGAGGCCTTTTTCCAGCAGTAGACGTCATTTGGCTGAAACGAATGAACATCGGGAAAGTAGAATAGTTTTCTAACACGAAGTCATTCAGCTCTATAACCGTAAACTCATTCTACACCAATGTTTTACGTCACTATTTATCAACATTACGTCATATTTATTGACAAATATGGGAACAAACGCATGAAATGAGCCGTCACAGTTTCGGAGGTGGGCGGGTGATATCAGCCGAATATCACGTATGGGGGATACGGTACGGTTAGCAAAGAATGACATACAAACTCAAAGATTAAATTATAAAAATAAAATGATGATAGTAGATAGTAATTACCTAGGCAAGTAGGTACATATGCATAAACTTAAAAAGCATTTTTTAAAGTTGCTTTCTACCTATGTCATAATTTAGCTATGGCTATGGCTGGCTTTTCTAATATCCTGTATTTCTAAAATGTAAGAGGGCTAACATGTTTTGTGAAAGATTTATTTTTTTGCTGGCTGTATTAAACGGTTCGACTTATTAGTCGCTCTACATAAACAGCTGTCATATTAGACCATAAACAAGTCTCAACTCATAAACATTTCTTCATATTAATTTAATGAGTTATAAATATTGATGCCTGTATATAATATAAAACAAGTACGACTCTAGTCTTAATGACAGATTCCATTGTACCCATCATAGTCTTTGCTTGATTTTGAAGTTAGTTTTAGTGCCATTTTAGATACCTTCTAATTTATCATGAAAAGGCACAAGTTTAACACTAAGAATGTAACACACAATATAATCGAACGATTAGTGTACACTTTCAATTTGCAAATTAATATTATTCAAATCTTTGACAACAAAGGACACTTAGTCTTAATTAAGGCAGTTGTTTAAGAATTAATAAGCTTATCAAAGGCTCTACAGCCTTTAGAGCCTTTTTGATCTTAACTCATGTCACAACTCACAATATCTAATGCAATTTAATCTAATATTGAATCATATGAAGGTAAAGATAACAATGGTCATTGCATTATTATTTTCTTCCTTGTCTTAGTCTTGTTTTTAGTATGTATCAGCTAGTGTTTTTTGAATTTTCCAGTATTTTTTGTGAATTTTTGTCTTAAAAAATCAGGATAACAACAATCCTATGTTTTTTCCTGGGCCTAAAACTACCTATCTCTATACCTTTCATCTGAGTTTAAGCGTGAAAAGGTATAATAAATCTTTACCAATATATCTTACTTACGACGTAATTTTTAATCTTCTGCTACGAATTTTTCAAGCTGTCAAACCTGCATCTATGCAGTCGTTCGAAAGTGCATTACAATTCAAAGTGCATAGTGTATTTCCGGGCCCTTGTCTATCATCTCAAAAGTATTTCCGACGTTTCTTCCAGTTTTGTCCAAGACCTTTATTGCTTTGGATATAGGATTCAAAGTTATTTGACTTGTGACGAGACTGATGCACCGCACCATTTAAAAATACCTCATACATTCAGTCTATTTATAAGCGGTAGTACTAAAGTATCTTGGAANCGGTTACTTTGGTTCTCCTACGGATCTCCTCATTTCTGATTCGATCACGCAGGGAAACTCCGAGCATAGCCCGCTCCATCGCCCTTTGGGTGACCTTGAGCCTTCTTATGAGGCCCATAGTAAGCGACCACGTTTCGGATCCATCCGGTAAGATAAATGAGTTATAAAATAAATATTGACGCCTGTATAAAACAACACTCAAGTACGACTCTACTCTTAAGAACAGATTCAACCGCTACCCTCATATTCATCATAATCTTGATTCTTTGCTTGAATTTGAAGTAAATTTATAGTGCCATTTCATTACGTGCCTTCTAATTTACCATGAAAAGGCATAAGTTTAACACTAAGAATGTAACCGAACGAATTATTTGATAAGTGTACATTTTCAATTTGCAAATTAATATTATTCAAATCTTAGACAACAAAGGACACTTAGTCTTAATTAATGCAGTTGTTTAAGAATTAATAAGCTTATCAAAGGCTCTACAGCCCGAGCCTTTTTGATCAAACTCATGTCACAATATCTAATGCAATTTAATCTAATATTGAATCATATTAAGGTACAGATAACAATGGTCATTGCATTATTTTTCTTCCATGTCTTAGTCTTGTTTTTAGTGCCAGCTAGTGTTGTATTTTCCAGCTTTTAGCCGTGTGAATTTTTGTCTTCAAAATCGGGATAACAACAATCCTATGTTTTTTCCTGGGCCTAAAACTACCTATCTCTATACCTTTCATCTGAGTTTAAGCGTGAAAAGGTATAATAAATCTTTACCAATATATCTTACTTACGACGTAATTTTTAATCTTCTGCTACGAATTTTTCAAGCTGTCAAACCTGCATCTATGCAGTCGTTCGAAAGTGCATTACAATTCAAAGTGCATAGTGTATTTCCGGGCCCTTGTCTATCACCTCAAAAGTATTTCCGACGTTTCTTCCAATTTTGTCCAAGACCCTTATGGCATTCGAAATAGAATTCATAGTTGTTTAACTTGTGACGAGACTGATGCACCGCACCATTTGGAAATACCTCATACATTCAGTCTATTTATAAGCGGTAGTACTAAAGTGTCTTGGAATAGGAGTGTATTTGAGGGTTCCGTACGGGGAAATATAAATATTGGATCTTTTCTTATTGTAGCAGGTAAGTGTAGTGGCTATTTTCAACAATAAACTAGATAAAGATAAATATATTTATTTACATAAACATGTGTGAAAACATATTACAGAGCAACATGAATTGGTCTTACAGTTTTAACAGGTGATACATGTTTTACCAAGATATTGGCTAGGCTTGTTAAGATGCAATTAGATATCATTGTTAAATAAATACTCGTATGAAGAAGCAAATTTTGAGTTTCGGGTCGGATAGGATTTTACATGATGTAGAAGATAAATGTTGAATTAATAATTGTCTCCAAGGTTATGTTATTAATAATTGTGATTTTCCCCTGCACAAGAAAAAACTGGGGCCACAGTTTTGTTTGGGGCTAATGTAATGGGGTCAAGAATGGGTTTAATACTGTATCTCACTCATGTTAATAGCCCAATAAAATAAATAAGTAATGTAGAGCCGTCGAAACTGTAATCATTAAAGCTTTTCTTGTCTGTCTATTCTGTCTTGCCATAAAGTTAGATACTTACTAAACAAAAGTAAGTTCATGCCTGTAGCCTTTACCGAATCGAAATCGATAGCAAATGTCACATTGTCTACGCCTGTAGACAATGTGACAGATATTCGTCGTAACCCTAAAATCCGCCATCACCCACAAGGAATTCTAGCACGTCCGCGCTTCCTGTCCACACCTCATGAGCATTCTGCGCGCGCGCTTGAGGATTAGACCTCATAGAGCTATTGTTTTTATTGCCTTTATCCTTAACACCATTGATGGTTTCTTGGAAGTTTATTTTGAGACGAGTATTCGCTGGAGACAGTTTGACACGTTTTACTACATTGTCTACATGTTATAAAGGCGCCATATTCAAAGATATAAAACCAATGCACGTTTGTCTCCGTCTATGTATTTTTTTTTCAATAAAGTATTCGGATCACTAGGCCTACGATACGCGCCACATCCAACTTTTATATGGGCATTTTATCGATTTTGCTAGATAAGCTCATACATTTGTTTCTAAAATCATAGTTAAGATTATAATATAATTATATTATAACTTAGTTTGACGTACAGTCATGAAAAGTATTTCGTGCATACGCTGGTGGCTTACAACATTATTATGTACAGAATGCGTCAATTTTCGTGCGGATTATTTTTTATACTCGTTATTTTTTCTCAAGAATGAACGAAACCAATACATCCAATGCGTTCAATGTTAATGCATAATCTGCCCACGACATAATACCGCCTCTAATGAATGAATCAAAGCGTCGTTTTTGGCGGGACAGCGTCAAGTTTCCATATCGCATGCGCACGCGTTTCTAAGCACTGGCAACACTGCGCAGTGTCCTTGTATGTGCAGAGAAATTCTATAATTACGCATTAAGCTTTGTTCGCACTAGTACAGTAATTTAGTAAAGTGGCGAATAGGTAATTTAGTAGCTAAACGTGCCTGAACATCAACATTTTAAAAATTTTGTCGAGTAGGTAACTAAATCAATAGATTTTGCTCTATTTTAATAGGCGAGTAGCACCCTCCACCACGCATCCCTCACTCGCTCACCAGCTAAACGGGTCCGAACCGGGCGGTTTAGTAGAGTTCATATAAAACCACTAATTTTGTTAACTCTACTTGACCAAAGTTCGAAAAGTTTTTTGGTGAGTAGCGAGTAGTTTAGTCACTAAAGGCGAGTNGGTCAGCCCAAAACTCCGCCACAAGAATGACGTTGTCCGTAGCCTTCATTAAATCTTCCTGCGTGCAGTTATTTATGCACGGTTGGTTTCGATAGTCGGTGGTTAAAGCTTGATTTGTTAAAATAAGTAAGATACTGTTGAAGACATCAGACAATACAATTTTCCTTTTAAAACTTACATAAGATGTCACAGTGTTTGTCTTGATGCATCAAAAGGTTCCATCACTTCGTCTACAGTTCTAATCATTTCGCGTTTGTAGTTTATTGCTTGTCACCATAAAATAACACATTCCCTCACTTTATCACCTACACCGTGAGAATCGCCTTAAGGTTTCTCCACCTCGTAAGGACATCTATCAGTGTGGTACNCGAGTTTATATATAAAACCACTAATTTTGTAAACTCTACTTGACCAAAGTGCGAAAATTTTTTTGGTAAGTAGCGAGTAGTTTAGTAACTAAAGGCGAGTTTCTCTACTAAAGTAGGTACTCGACTAGTGTGAGCAAAGCTTTACTCTGGACCAGGCTTAACATTAACTTGTATGAGTTTATCGGTTTTCTAAAGGTCGTACTGCCTTTCTGGGATTGCGTAATGTTTGTTTTTTTTACAATTTTCTCTGTTCAGTGGGGCACTGTCCAACTAGATTGCAGTGTCCATAGATACTACAATGACTTCTTTCTAAATTAAATGTCCACATGTTTGCAATGCTTTCGTTCGTTCGTTCGTTTCAGCCGAAACTGCTGGACAAAGGCCTCCCCCAAGGATTTCCACAAAGACCGGTCCTGCGCCGCTCGCATCCAGGCACCTCCCGCGACCTTCACCAGATCGTCGGTCCACCTAGTGGCAATGCTTTATCATTATGTTGACATACATTCCTTGTTATCATCATTACTTTCATCAGGGATAACGTAGAATTCTAATGGTGAAGAAGTTTTTCAAGTCGGTCCAATAGTTTCGGAGCCTAACCAAATCTTTCCTTTTCTAGATATTCTAAAGGTAGCTACTACCGTACGTTAGTCTCATTTGGAATGTTGTTATTGTTGTCAAAAATCGCGAATTTTAACGGTAACATTTAACGGTTGCAGTTAAATCGGAACTGGTCATGTCAGCAATAATTGGTCGTTCGTTTGGAATAAATTATCCAGTTTCTTGTTTCTTCAAATTGGGATACATTTGATAAACAGGGTTGGTGGCTGTGTTGTTATAAATTCTTGAATAAGTAAATTAAGGTTTTATGGTGAGACTTTCGGTCACTAACTTTGGTTTTGTAGAGCTTGCCCCTGTCAGCCTTTTTCCATTTCTTTTTCTATGATGGTTCGTTCGTTTCAGCCAAATGACGTCCACTGCTGGACAAAGGTATGATGGTAGCCAAAGTTTTTTAAACTGCGATCTCCGACACACATGCCAAAACTTTCCACTAAACTGGAGGAGGCTCTTACATAGTCTGTTGAGGTAGTAACTGTGAGTAACTGTTGAGGGTGATAATGAGCCGAAGCTTGGCATTCATTGTCATGACGTGTCCGAGTGACCTCAGAGGCTGATTTTCTCTGTATCTGGGAAACAGACAAAACGATTCACTCTTATAATCCTTTGAGGAATTTCCTGTCACAGTTTTCGTTATTTGGAATATAAAAATACACCTTCCAGGAACGCACTTAATTTATCCCACCAGTGTTGCCATTCATTCAGCCTTGTCTTATTACAAATGCTTGATTTTTTTGACGGGAAAGATTTGTGTATTTACTTAGTATACCCAAATGATACCAGCATTAACGTCCACATGCTATTATTTATTAGTTTTGCCGACATGCAATATTAAAAAACACTGTCATTTGCCATTCGATACGGCCAAGCAAATAATACTTGAAAGCACTTATTACTCAACTATTAATTATTGTTGTGTATTACTATTTGAACTGCAACTTTATTACATGAATTGCTTTGCATGGAAAATGTCGGTCTCTTTCAAAGCTATCAATATAATACCCTAATAATCTATACTAAGTACCTATAATACCCGCACGCATTTCTCTACTTGCATATTAGATCGAGGTTAGTGCATAGAAATACTAATAGAAAATTATAGAGACTTAGGTTGCTAAGGTTTTTGCGGCTTCTTTTCTTCTTCTGGCAACTCTTTATGGTTTCGATCTTCTTCTTGTCGTGTCGACAACAAACCTACACAGCGTCAGCCCCTCAGATCATAGAAGGGAATAGATGTGAAACGGGGGCGTGGCGCGTGTCTCCGCGATATGCCCAGAAACGAACATCGGCCGCGTAGCTAGGTTAGTCGCGANAGAGTTCATATAAAACCACTAATTTTGTTAACTCTACTTGACCAAAGTTCGAAAAGTTTTTTGGTGAGTAGCGAGTAGTTTAGTCACTAAAGGCGAGTTTCTCTACCAAAGTAGGTACTCAACTAGTGTGAGCAAAGCTTTACTCTGGACCAGGCTTAACATTAACTTGTATGAGTTTATCGATTTTCTAAAGGTCGTACTGCCTTTCTGGGATTGCGTAATGTTTGTTTTTTTTAGTTATGACTTTTCTCTGTTCAGTGGGGCACTGTCCAACTAGACTGCACTATCCATAGATACTATGACTTCTTTCTAAATGAAAGGGGCACCTGTTTGTAGTGCGTTATCATTATGTTGACATACATTCCTTGTTATCATCATTACTTTCATCAGGGATAACGTAGAATTCTAATGGTGAAGAAATTCAAGTCGGTCCAATAGTTTCGGAGCCTAACCAAATCTTTCCTTTTCTAGATATTCTAAAGCTACTACCGTACGTTAGTCTCATTTGGAATGTTGTTATTGTTGTCATAAATCGCGAAATTTAACGGCAACATTTAACGATTGCAGTTAAATCGGAACTGGTCATGTCAGCAATAATTGGTCGTTCGTTTGGATTAAATTATCCAGTTTCTTGTTTCTTCACATTGGGATACATTTGATAAACAGGGTAAGCTGTGTTGTTATAAATTCTTGAATAAGTAAATTAAGGTTTTACGGTGAAACTTTCGGTGAGTAACTTTGGTTTTGTAGAGTTTGTCTGTGTCAGCCTTTTAAAAAAAAGTGACTTCTATCTTTTTCTATGGTGGTAGCCAAAGCTTGACATTCGTTGTCTGTCAATTCGACCCTCGCCTACATAATAACCTCTATATCTGGCAGAGGGCACTAAGCAAACTGATTCCGGGGAATTTCCTGTCACAGTTCTCGTTATTTGGAATTCGAATGGTTCAAAAATATTCCTTCCTGGAACGCGCTTAATATTTATTCCCTCCAGTGTTGTCATTCATTCAGCCTTGTCTTATTTACAAATGATTGATTTTCTTGACGGACAAGATTTGTGTATTTGCTTAGTATACCCAAATGATACCAGAATTAACTTCCACAGGCTATTATTTATTAGTTTTGCCGACATGCAATATTAAAAAACACTGCCATTTGCCATTCGATACGGCCAAGCAAATAATACTTGAAAGCACTTATTACTCAACTATTAATTATTTCTGTATGTTACTATTTGAATTGCAACTTTATTACATGAATTGCTTTGCATGGAAACTGTTGGTTTTCCTTTCAAAGCTATCAATATAATACTGTAATAGTCTATGCTAAGTACAATACCCGCACGCATCTCTCTACTTGCATTAGATCGAGGTTATGTATGTGCAGATAACTGCTTAGAAAATGATAGAGACCTAGGTTGTAAGCCTAGGCGCACACCACTGACTTTTAGTCGGCCGATAGTTAGGCCCGATTTTAATTTGTATGAAAATCAAATCGGTATAAGGTGCGCACTTCCATACATGCCCAAACTGATTAGGTAACTGCTCGACTAAACTATCGGCTGACAAAAAGTTGGTGGTCTGCGCCTGGGCTAAAAGGTTCCCGCGCTTTCTTTTAATCTTCTGGCAACTCTTTGTGGATTCGATAGACAGTGGTTTAAGCTTGATTTATTAAAATAAGTAAGGTACCAACAGTCGACATTACATCAGACTATACATTTTTATTGAAGATAGCACCTTTTAAAACTTACATAAGATATCACAGTGTTTGTCTTGATGCATCAAAAGGTTCCATCACTTCGTCTACAGTCCTAATCATTTCGCATTTGTAGTTTATTGCTCGTCACCATAAAATAACACATTCCCTCACTTTATCACCTACACCGTGAGAATCGCCTTAAGGTTTCTCCACCTCGTAAGGACATCTATCAGTGTGGTACACAACCACAACGTAAAACAAGTCGTAAATTTGTCTCTATCGCGTTGCTTAATACTGAGGCGTCAAAATTACTGGTTGAATTCATAAATCTTGGATTTATTAAGTCATTGATCATAACGTGGTCGGGTGAATTGGGATTGTGGCAATTGTAACAATTGGTAAACAGATATAGGTTAATGCAATGCTGTGCCTATTGTAATCAGAGACACTGTACAAATTGAACGACTGTTTTGGGATAGCATTTTTAATTAAAAATTCAACTTAATGTGAAAAATGCATGATTTTTTATTTCTATAGTCGTGGCATTATCAAATGCATCATGTACGTCTCTGTTTATCTAAAAATACCTAAAATACAGACATCTGACATCTTAAGACGTCACTAGCCATGTCAAAACAATACGCAACGTCCCATGCAGTTGCAAGTGCAGTCGACATTTGACGTCACGCTCAGCTAATTCCATACAAAGTTTAATATTCTATTTCGATTTCAACACTCAATTTTTGTTGCGATTTTTCATACGTAAATAATTTCGTGATCTATCATTCGTTTGGATCTCGAGTAGATAAACATCTCCGAAAGTTATTTACGGACTGCATTATTATGTAAATGGCAATGCAGTTAAAGGCATTATGTTTATAAATTGCTCATTATGTTTAGATAATGCACCGATTGTTGTTTCGAACTAGAGCAATAGGAATTAATTCAACACATTAAAAGTCTAGAAATTGTGATTCTGTAGATACTCTACAGTCTACACGAATGAAAAAAAATGTTTGCGTGTTTGTCACCTAAAAACTGCAACGCGAATTTTTACCTTAAAAATATTTATGATTTTCAAAGATATAGTAACTAAGTATATCATTAATTCTGTAATGTTTACATGCAGGATTACCTTGATGATGACCTTTCTAAAATAGTAAGGCAAAAACTCTACATAAAGCAGTGCAGCGTTTGGAAAATTTGGAAAACTGGATATACTAAAGACTCGGCACTGTAAGATATAGAAAATAGTATTAGCGTATTTTCTTCAGCTTGTAGCGTATTTTCCCACAGAAGCCATGTGAAGGATGCGACTAATTGTATGATCCGTTGTGTGTACTGTTAAGTGATCGCCTGGCCATAGATTAGGAGTTACTGGCTAACAACTGGACTAACTGCCGCTATTTAGGTTAACTTTGCTAACCAATTGGAAGCAATTTAGCTTGGATATTGATACTACGAGGTACACTTGTTAAAGTTTTAAGATCTCATGAGAAGAAAATTATTAAGGAAATTGCGCAGACAATCGAATAGTGAGGGTTTCCTAAATTTTGTTCACCAGTTAGCGCCACTAGAGAGTAAGTGATAGGACTTGACAGTGGCGTTCTCCTAACACATCCTGTAACGCCCATGGGTCTGCGGGTGTCTATGGGCGACGGTAATCACTTACCATCAGGTGATCCGTCTGCTCGTTTGCCTCCTGTCCCATAAAAAAAACATCAGCGCTTACTATCTTCGTCTAGTTACAAACAAGTGAGTGACAGGACCTTACTCACCAGTGGCGCCACCAGGCGGGCGAAATTGAATTTAGCTTGAGAGGATTAGGTCAAAAACGATTTTCAGGCGAACGAACGAAGTCGGGAGCACAGCTAACTAATAAAAAAACGTTAAATTTTTGTGCATGTACCCAGATCTTATCTGAGAAGACAAAATGGTCATTTCTCCAGTTTGGTATAAAATATCTACGATGATATCTTTCGTATCATCTCCCATAAATATTTCCTATATCCAATTAATGTTGAGCATATTGAATTTTGTGACATAGCATGCTTTTGATGAATATGGTGGCTGGTTTTTATATCAGTATCATTCAATCAGGCACGTGCCGCACGTGGCATATAGGCTTAGCCCAAAGCCCTTAACTCATTAGGATACGAATCCACTTATGAATGTGCCACACTCATCCAATCAGATAGTTACTATCTGTCAATTAGTTATTTGATACAGAATTATAAATAACAATTTGTTCATATTGATTTCTGTTATTAGTTGAACAGTTTTGATGACTTATTTAAATTATGCACGTCATACAAATAAGCTATCGATCGGGTAGAATGTCACGGAGCACCGCTAACAGTATGAAAACGTTAGGTGTCAGATGTCACGATTCAATGCAATCATTAGTACAGTCAGTCACATAGGTACCTACGTTTAAAGACAGAACTTTACTAAATAGCCACAACACATCTGTAAAACTATACGCACTTTGTTTGTAGGCCACTCTATTCTTTGTAGAGCACAGAAATGACATGAATTAACTGAAGTGAAAAAATTGAAAAAGGTAGAGCGGATGTAGTGTTAATTGGCGGCGTTACTTATTCAAACTTTTAACGAAATCACAGAAAATATAAACTTTTTGTTATTTTTTAAAATTATTAATTATGTTTTATTTTAAACACATTTGCAATTAATTTCTTTTAAAAAGAAAATTTACAACTTTCTAAGGCTGACTGTACAAAATATTAGTTACTAATGAACACATTTGCACTTTTAAAACATGAATGTTTATTGTGGATAGTATCTCATACAACAGCGGGGAGTGAGTGTGGATTGTTGTAATAATTGTGACACTTGATGATTGTGACGTGAAAGAAACCTGTTTGATTTTCATTTGTTTTTGTGGCTCTTTGGATTGTTTCTAATCTATGAAGGTATATGGTTTTAACTGTCATTTATTATCCTTTTTCTTAAAAAAATATTCTTTTTAATCACAGGTTACAGTCTTACGCCCGTATTCACAAACGATAAATCGAACGCACAGCGTTGAATAGAGCTCTGTGATTGGTTCGTGTGTCACCCTGTGCGTCCACGCACACTGTGAGACCTCATAGTAGTGTTTGTGAATACGGGCGCTAGTGTCAGTCTTCATTAGCCGCCTGACTGACGAGACTTAACGTGGTCTCTAAGGCCTGGTTTCCATCAAACTGGAGAGAGAAGAGAAGAGAATTCGTTGTTTCCACCACGTCACCTCTCTGATTAGTTTCGGTTCAGAAATCTTATTGGTTATTCAAACACATTATTTCAGCTCTCCGCTTTGGTGGAAACCGGGCCTTAAGCTCAAAATCATATCTAAGTAAACTTACTGAAACTTCTGATTTATAAATTATTTGCCAGACTGGCACGTCATGCCCTCATTATTTTATGCTGTCAAAGAAATTGAAAATCTAATACTAACCAGCCTATCCGCATTAATTATGTCTCAAGTAAACAACATTTTCATACTACTAAACTTGTCATTTGAACGCGGTACAAATTATACGGGAGTCGGTGTCACCACTTAGTTAAGTAGTGTCGGCATGTCAACTTTAACACTGCTATCCTTTAAGCAGTTGTAATAGGGGCGAGTATTCAACAAAAATGTATACCTAGTCTTATGTGCTGTTGACTGTAGAGCTAATCATTAGTTTCGGGACTGGGTTAATGGTGGATGTTAACTGGCTTTCCACTTCTAAGTGGCCGGTAAGGATGTGTTCACACATAATGTCTTGTGAGCTGCAATGTGGATTGTGGACTAAGTATTACTGTGGCCGCGCGGTCTATTTTAAGTCGGTCTGTTTTTTCAGTTTCACTATTATCACAACTTACGGGAAATCTTAAAAGTTTTCTGCCTTTGAAAATATGGTGCTCAATTAGCCAAACAGCGTCTTTACGAGGGCTGCACTAAAAGTATCGGGAATGGAATATTTCCACTGTTCCAGTCATATTAAAATCTATTTAATTGCAAAGTCCAGGGTTTTAAAAATCGTATACCATTTATTTATTTAAAAAAAGATTCTCGGTCGTATCACAAGGTCTTGTCAAACTTGTTTAGTCGTTGAGAAAATGGAATTGACTCGAGAAAATTCAAGAGCGATGATTTATTATGACTTTTGAAGTGGTTTAACACAAAAACAGTGTGTTGACCGGATGATTTCTGCATTTGGTAATGAAGCCCCATCCAAAACCACAATTTATCGCTAGTTTCCTGAATTTCAACGTGGACGTGTCAAGCTCAGTGATGATCCCCGTCAAGGTCGTCCAAAAACTGCAGTCACCTAAGAAAACGTTGATGCTGTGCGTAAGCTGATTGAAGAAGATCGACATGTGATATACCGCGAAATTCAGGCAACTTTAGACATTGGCATGAGTCAAATACAAATAATCTTGCATGAACAATTAGGTGTAAAAAAGTTGTTTTCCCGATGGATACCGCATTCGCTCTGTGAAGAGCAAAAAGCAGCTCGCGTTACTTGGTGCGTCAGAACTCTCGGGAGATTACATGCAGGATCCTCAAATGCTGTATACAACATCGTATCAGGTGACGAATCATGGATATACGCGTACGAACCCGAAACAAAAAACCAGTCACGAGTTTGGGTGTTCGAAAATGAATTAAAGCCAACAAAAATTGTTCGTTCACGGAGTGTTGCAAAAAAAATGGTGGCCACGTTTGTCTCCAAAACCGGCCATGTTGCGACTATTCCTCTTGGGGGACAAAGAACGGTTAATGCAGATTAGTATGCTAGCATTTGTTTGCCACAGGTCGTTTCTGAACTCCGTAAAGAGAACTGCAACCGCCGCATCATCCTCCATCACGACAATGCGAGTTCTCACACCGCGCACTGAACAAAAGAGTTTTTAGAGCAAGAAAACATAGAATTATTAGTCCATCCGCCGTACAGCCCCGACCTAAGCCCTAATGATTTCTATACTTTCCCTAAAATAAAGAATAAATTGCGTGGTCAGAGATTTTCATCACCTGAAGAAGCTGTGGAAGCCTACAAAACGGCCATTTTGGAGACCCAAACTTCCGAATGCAATGGTTGCTTCAATGATTGGTTTCGTGTATGGAAAAATGTGTCAAATTTCGCGGAGAATACTTTAAAAAGCAATAAATACATTTTTAAATAGTAATGTTGTTTCACTTCCTTGATTCCCGAAATTTTCAGTGCCGCCCTCGTAGTAAAATCTGAGGGTCGACAACACATAGCGATTAACTATGTTCTTTGTAGCTATTATTGTACATGGCTCTGTATAATATGGCCCGAAAATAATGATGTTGTGTGAGAAGTGTTCGTCCACTCAACAGATGATTTTTGCGAGTCCTTGATACTCAGATGTGAACTGAGTTTTTTAACATACTGTTGAGCGATAAAAACCTAAATTTATTTAATTTCAAAAAGCATCAAACTGCGTTACACCTTTGTGTGCGAACGCAGCCTAACCTTAGTCATAACCAGTGAAATGACTTTGACTACTTGCATTTGAAATTCAAATTCATTTCAAAACTTGCGTTGAAGTGCGATTGAGGGCTTAATGAGTGAAGTGAAGTTTATAAAGATAAGTTGCTCTTATCTGGTAATTACTGGTAAAAGGGAAAGTAATGCACTTTAGTTTTGACGCTATTAAAGCACCGTGCTATGGAGAGGGCTACGCTCGGTGTTTCTTTACGAAATCGAAATTACAAATGAAGAGATCAAACAAACAAGACGCTGGATTCAGGCTAATATGGAAATCATTAGTGGAAGCCTATGTTCAGCAGTGGATATCTATAGTGGCTGAAATGATGATGATGATCATACTAGAGCCCGTGGAGGGACTGTAGACCAAATCCTCCATTTGCCTCTGGTAAATTAGAGGATTGTGGTTCTGCAGTGGATACTAATTCACTTGATGATAACGTCATTTAAAAAAACTTTGAATCGACTGTATGAAAGTTAGTGAACAATTTTGCTATGTCTAGAAATATTTGAGGTTACATTACAACGGTACTTATTGTAGGCATTACATTCAACAAACTAATGAAGAAACGTCAAACGGTATAATAACCAAATGCAAAATTTAATTGGACAAGGAAATACTGACTGACAAAACAATAGTTAATGGTATTCAAGTGGACTAATGCAGCCCGCAGTAGGAATGCCGAGAATTCCCGTCAGGCCTGAAACGTAGGAACGTTTGTCTCGACAGGATTTACCGTGGCAGCTAGGGTTGCCAGGTGTCCGGCTAATAGCCGGACATGTTTGGCTTTTTACAGTCTTGTCCGGCCAAATATTGTCTTAAATCGAGCCATAGAATAATATGAAGCGCACGCATCAGGATGTTGGGCGACCAATGATGATAGTACTCACTCGTGAGGTATGACACTAATTGACTAATTGCATCACATGTCCGGCCAAATGAAGCACAGAGTCCGGCTTTTGTGTTTTTGGACCTGGCAACCCTAGTTGCAGCGCGATAGTTACCGAACTGGATGTCGGGGTTTAACTTACACCGCTACAAAATAGTTCTGAATCTTAAATCTGACTACTGCACATTAAGGTTTTAGAATCGATCAGGATTTGCTTGTTGTAGAATTTGTCATTTTAAGATTGCTAAACAAGACACAACATTTACTTTGGGATTTGAAATCATTGTAGCGATTGTTTACGGTTCCGACCCAATGATCACTGGTTCAACTCTAAGAGGGGGCACAATTTTCGTTTAGTTGGTAGTAGAGCTTGTTCTAAGTGCGCCTTGCTATTTTCTAATAACTTACCAAATCTTTCGCCACAACAACAGAATTGTTGTGTTTTGGCTGCTCTTTGATGCAAGAAAGCCTTTCTTGAAGCCATTCTTCTGTGGTTACGGAGACCGGGTGAATCAGGGAAGAGTTACCCCCCTTGTGAGTAAAAAAGTATCAATATTGTTTTGTAGTTCGAAATAACCAAATAACTAACTTTAATATTACTAGAACAGTAGTTTACTCAACTTATTCGTCAAAATGAGGTACTCACGATGGACCTTAACCTATTATCAAGGGTCGGGACTTGCGACAATAGGTGCTAATATCAAACGCATACGGCGCTTCAGCCGTTAGCTCTCCCTGTGCAATTTGTACAGGTGACAGCACATCAAGGTAGATAATATGGTACTATGTGTTGTAGACTGTACTTAATGACTGTGCATATGATGTAATTAATTTTCTATAGAGTTATTGACTTGTGTGCGGTAGAGCAAAGCATACTGTCAACCAGTGAGCTGCTTAACACTTAATTCACTCAAGCAAAGATGTAATTAGGTTATTTATACATATTAGTTAGATTATAGAGTTTTTGCTGCAAAATCGCCCCTATTTAAACTTGGTTAGAAGCCACAGTCAGCTGTTAAATCCACCTATTGGAGCACTTAACACTTTAGTAGGATATACACTTAAGGCAAATCAAAACATTCAATGAATAAATTACAATTAATCCCTTCATACGATGCAAATAGTCTTAATTTAGCTATTAAACTAACATAATACCGAATTAAAGGCAATCATAACCCAATTTGTAACTTAATCGTAATTTATTCTAACTCTAACTAGGTCGGAGTAACGTAAATACCGAACACCTGCTATGTAATAAATGGAAACATAAAAACCATGGATGTGGGCAGAAGGCCTTATCTGATGCACCAGATTTTGGACCTTGGTACGTTGGAATAAGATGCACCTATGGATGTAGATCACCACATGCATGGCGTAACTGGATTACATGAAGTTTCCGGAGGTTAAAAATAACTGGTTCACAGCATGAGCGAATCGCTCGCCCAAATTCGGTGCGATTTTTTCTTGAAAATGTCTCATATTCTAGCTCGGCTCGTATAAAAATCACATGTTTTACCTTCTCTTCAGGTTCTCGGAAAGAGATTCTGGCGAATAATAAAAAGGACTTAGTTTCACTTAGAAACACTGAAAAGTTGTTGGAAAGCTTGTTTTCGTGAAATATTTTCATTTGATGGCTAAAACTCTAGCAAAAATCATGGTCATGTTTTGCCAATTGCTACATTATCTTTACATAACCTTGTTAGATATTTACGAGTAAGTTTTATGACTTAGATTGTTCTGATCGAACAGACCAATATTTGAAAACCTCTTAGGGGGCGTCCAGAAATTACGTGAGACAATTTTGGCTATTTTTCAACCCCCCCGCCCCCCTTGGTGAGATTTGGTGAGATTTTGCCTGACCCCCTCCCCCACCCCCAAATCTCACGTGATATTTAAAAAAAAATCCGAAATTTAATAGTTTTGGAGTAATATAACAAACNTGCCGCACGTGGCATATAGGCTTAGCCCAAAGCCCTTAACTCATTAGAATACGAATTCACTTATGAATGTGCCACACTCATCCAATCAGATAGTTACTATCTGTCAATTAGTTATTTGACACAGATTATAAACAATTTATTCATATTGAATTCTGTTATTAATTGAACAGTTTTGATGACTTATTTAAACTATGCACGTCATACAAATAAGCTATCGATCGGGTAGAATGTCACGAAGCACTGCTAACAGTATGAAAACGTTAGGTGTCAGATATCACGATTCAATGCAATCATATGTACAGTCAGTCACATACCTACGTTTGAAGACAGAACTTTACTAAATAGCCACAAGCCACATCTGTAAGGCTGGTTTTAGTGTCACGCGGACCGTCCGGTGCGCACCCGCTCCGCACGGCCAATCTGTATGAACTTCTAGGGAGCACGTTTTAGGGTAATGCGGTCTGGAGGAACCGCTCCGCTCCCTAGCAGTTCATACAGATCGGCTGTGCGATGCGATCCGCACTGACAGTCCGCGTGACACTAAAATCAGCCTACAACTATACGCACTTTGTTTGTAGGACACTCTATTCTTTGTAGAGCACAGAAATTATATGAATTTACTGACTGAAGTGAGAACAGCATGGTCTCGAAAATGAAGGGCGGACCTTAGGCGTAATGTATTCAAACAGATTTTTTAATGAATAGGATGCTTCTTAGGTCCAGTTTTTTGATTTGTATTTAAAATAACCAATAGTCTAATTTGTCAAAATATCAGATTAAATATCAGAGAAAAATGTTTTTCGAACAATGGTTAGCTTGACTTTTAGTACATTTTTTAACTATTCGTTTAAATTTTGTTAATATTTAACCATTAGTAGCAAAATTTAACAATTATTTATTTTAACTATGAATAAAAAAACTGGGCCTTAGTCTTCTTACTAATCTTTTTATATTTTTTTAATTAAGTATTTTGTAAATAACTAGTAATGTTGCGATTGATTTACTTTTGAAAAGAAAATTACAACTTTCTAAGGCTGACTGTACAAAATATTAGTTACTAATGAACACATTGGCACTTTTAAAACATGAATGTTTATTGTGGAATAGTATCTGATACAATAGCGGGGAGTGAGTGTGGATTGTTGTAATAATTGTGACACTTGATGATTGTGACGTGAAATAAACCTGTTTGATACTCAACTGAACTGATAATGAAGGTATGTGTTTTTATCTGTCATTTTGTTTTCATTAAAAAGTTTTTCTTTTTAATCACAGGTTACAAGTCCTAGCGTCAGTCTCATTGAGCCGCCTGGCTAACACGACTAAGGCCGATTTTCACCAAGGAGAGAGAGAAGAGAAACAAAATTTAAATTATTGAAAACACATTTCCGCTTCCCTCCGCCTTGATGGAAACCAGGCTTAACGTGCTCTCTAAGGCCAAAGCGGAGAGGACTTTAAATAACTGATAAGGTTTTGTTATTTCTGCATCACCTCTCTAATTAACTTCGGTTTAGAAATCTAATTGGTTATTTAAACTCTCCGCTTTGTGGAAACCGGGCCTTAAGCTCAAAATCATATTCATGTAAACTTACTGAAACCTCTGATTTATAAAATATCATTAGCACTATTTGCCAGACTGGCACATGCCCTCATTATTTTATGCTGTCAAAGAAATTGAAAATCTAATACTAACTAGTCTATCCGCATTAATTATGTCTCAAGTAAACAACATTTTCATACTATTAAACTTGTCATTTGAACGCGGTACAAATTATACGGGAGTCGGTGTCACCACTTAGTTAAGTAGTGTCGGCATGACAACCTAAACACTGCTATCTCTTATACAGTTGTAATAGGGGCGACTATTCAACAAAAATGTATAGTCTGATGTGCTGTTGACTGTAGAACTAATCATTAGTTTCGGGACTGGGTTAATGGTGGATGTTAACTGGCTTTCCACTTTTAAGTGGCCGGTAAGGCTGTGTTCACACATAATGATTTGTCAGCGGGGGACTAGGTATGATACTTAGGCGGGTTTTAGAATCGCGCTGACCGCTCGCTGGTCGTCGGCGCTGAGAGATCAATATGTATGTAGTAATTGAAGGGAACGTTCCTGAGTGACGCTGATCGCTCGGCGCCGACGCTTCATACATTTCGGCTGTCAGCGCTGACGGTCAACGAGCGTCAGCGTGACTCTAAAACCAGCCTTACTGTGTGGCCGCGATGCGGTGAATCTGGTCTATTTTTACAAGCTTTTTTTCAGTTATTAAGCTCTTGAAAGTTTTCTGAGTTTGAAAATAAGATGCTCATTTAGCCAAAAAGCGCCTTTAGTATAATAATAATCCGAAGGTCGACAACGCATAGCGATTAATTTGGAAAAATGGAAAATCAGTGTTGTTGTTAAAAGTGTCGTCTTCTCATTATGTTTTTTGCGAGTCCTTGAAACTAAGATTGAACTGAGTTGTTTAACATACTTACAGTTGACCGATAAAACGTAATTACGTTGTGTGTGAACGCAGCCTAACCTCAGTCATAACCAGTGAAATGACTTTGACTACTTGCATTTGAAATTCAAATTCATTTCATAACTTGCATTGAAGTACGATTGAGGGCTTAATGCGTGAAGTGAAGCTTATAAAGATAAGCTTTTATCTGCTAATTACTAGCAGGGTTCGAAAATATCCGATATTTATTATAAACTAGCTGACCCGGCGAACTTCGTACCGCCTTAGCGTAGAGATTTTCTTAATATTTTTTTCCGTAAGAACCATCCTTGGACTTCCACAAACATTTAAAAAAAAGAATTATCGAAATCGGTTCAGCCGTTCACACGTGATGCCGTGACAACGCGAAACGGGTTTCATTTTTATATATATAAGATAAGATAAGATATCAAAATATCGGATATTTATGATATATATCCGATATATATCAACTTTGATATATATCAATTTTGTATGAAAGCCAAAGTATTATTTTATTGCATTATTCATGAATACTATTGCATATGTGCTACATAAACATGTTTTTAATGTTTTTAAAACTTGAAATCAGACAAATAAAGCAAAAACATAAAATATCTTTGAAATACGGCCAAATCATCAAAAAAAATAAAAATCTTATGTCAAAAAGTACAAATACAGTAACAAATTTTAAAAGTTGATATATATCATCAAAACCGGCTTGATATATATCGGATATATATCCGATATATATCTTGATATATATCCCTTGATATATATCCTCGAACCCTGAGTATAATGGCTGCAAAATTTACTGGGTCATAACGTCAAGCTCAGGGTCCCCTCTTTGAACTTACAATGTCTAATTTACATGCAATATGTTTGGTAAAACCCCTTCCTTGCCTTTTCGACGCAATTAAGAAATTGATGGTGGGAAATTCCGAGGTTAACTGAATTACTGATCAGTGCTATTTGAAAAGGCAGTATTCTTTAAGTAATTTTGCTTATTAGTTAAAGGATAAGTACTGGATCAGGGTTCGAAAATATCCGATATTTATTATAAATATCAAAATATCGGATATTTATGATTGATATATATCAATTTTGTATGAAAGCTATAGTATTATTTTATTGTATTATTCATGAATACTATTGCATATGTGTTACATAAACTAGTTTTTAATGTTTTTAAAACTTAAAATCAGACAAATAAAGCAAAAACATAAAATATCTTTGAAATATGGCAAAGTCAACTAAAAATATAAAAATCTTATGTCAAAAAGTACAAATACAGTAACAAATTTTAAAAGTTGATATATATCATCAAAACCGGCTTGATATATATCGGATATATATCCGATATATATCTTGATATATATCCCTTGATATATATCCTCGAACCCTGATTACTAGTGAAAGGGAAATTATTAGATGCACTTCAGTTTTGTTGATGGTACCTATTAAGGCAGTGTGCTATGGAGACGGCTATGCTCGGTGTTTCTTTACGAGTTCGAATCACAAATGAGGAGGTCCGTAAACGAAGTAAAGTCGCCCGATCGATTAGCAAGCTGAAGTGAAGTGAGCAAGCTTATGCACCGGAAAGCGCAGCGTAGGATGTCCACCAATAAATAATAAAAGTTAGCGGGAAGACGCTAGAAGCAGGCCAATGTGGAAATCATTAGTGGAAGCCTATGTTCAACAGTGGAAATCTATAGTGGCTGAAATGATGATGATGATTATACTAGAGCCCGTGGAGGGACTGTAGACCAAATCCTCCATTTGCCTCTGGTAAATTAGAGGATTGTGGTTCTGCAGTGGAGACTAATTCCACCTGATGATGACGTTATTTAAAAGACGTTGAATCGACTGTATGAAAGTTAGTGAACAATTTTGCTATGTCTAGAAATATTTGAAGTTACATTACAACGGTACTTATTGTAGGCAATACATTCAACAAACTAATGAAGAAACGTCAAACAGCATGATAACCAAATGCAAAATTTAATTGGACAAGGAAATCCCATCAAAAACAATACTTGTCAAAAAAACCAAGTCTCGCAACTCAGTTGTTCTACGGTAAAAAGTTGTGAGATCCATGTAATACCAAGTCCAGGCCAGGAAATCTTTAACGTTTTACATAAATATATTGACTTGGCCATCGCATGAAAACACGTGTAATTTAAATTATTTAGTGCGATGACCAAGTCAATATATTTAGGTAAAACGTTAAAGATTTCCTGGCCTGGACTTGGTATTACATGGATCTCACAACTTTTTACCGTAGAACAACTGAGTTGCGAGACTTGGTTTTTTTGACAAGTATTGTTTTTGATGGGATCTCATTTCTTTTTGTATTTTGTAGACAGCAGTTATGTATCTAGAAAACTGGACTGAAATTGAAAAATTTTACTCGACTTGGCGGTTGCACTACCGTGCCCCCAAATCTCATTTCTTTTTGTATTTTGTAGACAGCNCCCCCAAATCTCACGTGATATTTAAAAAAAAATCCGAAATTTAATAGTTTTGGAGTAATATAACAAACATTTTTTTTTGTGTGCTTAGTGCGAGTTTGTTGTACGTTGTCGCTAACGAGTGCATCAAAAAAATCTATAAAGAATCTTCTTGAAAAGAAAATCTTCAAGATTTTAGTTCTTGAAAGTATCTGCTAGGGACGCTGTACAATCATCATACATTTAATGTATGTCATTTTTTACGCAGTCGCTAGCGGATGACGATTGATGTAAATTCGCACTAAGCCCACTGATTACGTATAGATCCAGAAAAACACGTGTAGTGACCGCGGTTAGTACTAGGGTCTCATTGTTTTATTACAGAAGTACCTAGTTTAATTGTTCCTTTCTACAAAATCACTAATAATCTAGCAAAATCGATTTTGATAAAAAAAGCACTTGTTTTATAATTTTCTTAATTTCGTCATTTATTCTGCATTTTAGCATTCACACATGCAGACGGAAGCATTTTTAGTTTTATTTGTTTAGACGGTATAGAATAAAATGTCATTATCATCATACAAATATCATTTTTTAGTCCTGACAAGGAACCCTTATAGTTTCGATATGTCTGTCTGTCTGTCTGTCTGTCTGTCCGAGGTTTTGCTTGGAAACTATTGACACTATGGCACTAGGGAGCTGTAATTTTGTAGAGGTATGTATACTAATCGCTGCGGGCGCTGCTGAGCGCAGGCAAACATACATCTGTGTTAAAAACATTATTTTTATTAGTTAAAGTGACTTAATATCTGTACGGAGTTGACTTGCGGGTGCATTGTGTTGCGGATGTTGTGTGTGTATGGAGTTTTGAAGAAATTTGCTGTAATAACATTGATAAGTGACAATTTATGCCGTCATTGTCGGTG